>NC_080542.1:1565000-1830000 GCF_028640845.1 Ahaetulla prasina
CCAGCCGGATTCCGACAAGCCAATTCCCCGGGGGGGGGGGGGGAGGTGGATTTGCTTAATGACGGCATGGTTCACTGCAGTGGCTTACCACCATGCCAAAAAAGGTTGTAAAACTGGAGGCGACTCACTTAAAAACTGCCTTGCTTAGCTATGGAAACTCTGGTTGCAATTGTGGTCGTACGTCGAGGACTACCTGCAGACGTTCGGAGTGCTGTTTCCAAAAAATGACATCTGGTCTCCCAGTGGGGAGGGGATGTGATTTGAATGCCCCACCCTAAAAAGCTGCAGCCCCCGTTGCACCCAAGGAAGGAACGAAGCTGAGAGCTGAGGGGGGAGGGTCTCAGAACCCCAGGGTGTAAGGGGAGACCACCCCTCCCTTCTCCACCATGGCTTTGGAGATGACCCGAAAATTCTTGAAGATTTGTTGGGTGGTGCTGGACTGAAGGGAGGTAAGGTTCTGAGTGATACGCTTGTAGGCCTGAGAAAAGAGAGAAAGGGCAGATGAGAAGCTGCCCCCTCAAGTCAAAACACAAACAAACACACACACGCACACGCACACGGCCCAAGAACTTTGAGGTTAGGAAAAAAGAGAACGAGAAGAAGAGGGTTCCAAAGTCGTAGAGTTGACAAACACCATGGTCTAGTGCATGTCCAAATCTTAAGACTTGTAGACTTCAAACTCTATGTCAGCTTACTCTCTTTTAATCCCTTCCTTGTAATGTCTCCCTTGGATTACGACTCTGACTCTTCCTTGGAAGCCGGCTCAAGGGAAGGATGAGCTCATTCTTAAGATTTGTGGACTTCAACTCTTATGTCTGCTTCAGTGGTGGGTTTCAATTTTTTTTTTATTACCGGTTCTGTGGGTGTGGCTTGGTGGGCGTGGCAGGGGAAGGATACTGTAAAAACTCCATTCCCTCCCCAATCCAGGGGAAGGTTATTGCAAAATCCTCATTTCCTCCTGACCAGCTGGGACTTGGGAGGCAGAGAATAGATCAAAATTTTCATTACCGGTTCTCCAGAACTGGTCAGAACCTGCTGAAACCCACCTCTGGTCTGCTTACTCTCTTGTAATCCCTTCCTTGTGATGTCTCTCTCAGACTGTTCCTCTGATTTTTAGGCTGGCTGGAGGGAAGGATGGTGAGCTCATTCCTGGTATATCATGAACTGGGTTAATTAATGACTCTGAACTGCCAGCCGAACGAGATTTATTGGGGGCGGGAGGGGGCTTCGGCTGGGGACAGTTTCCAGGTCAGTGAAGAGGAAGAGCTGCTTTCCGTGTTGGATCCGAGAGCACATAGGACAGAGAAAAGACAAGAGCAAAAGAGATTTGCCAGATTACTTGGAAGAAAGCCCCGCCTGTCTTCATGGGTTGCACTGGAAGTTATTTATCATGGCAGGCAGAGGGAGACATTGCCTGCCATGATACACGGGAAACACGTGTATTAATGTTGGGGAACATTAATAAACTCTTTAAAACACACACATATGTGTGTGTGAGCACATTCTTCTGAAAATATCTCTAGGGAGTAAGGAAAAAACCACAGGCATGGTTGAATGGGGGGGGGGGGAATTCTGGGAGTTGGAAGTCCACAAAGTTTTAAAAGTTTGCCAATTTAGGAGAGCCCTGTGGCGTGTGAAACTCGCACAACTTCCGTGGGCACCGCTGCTAACCTTTCGCTCGTAATCAGTGGTGGGATTCAGCCGGTTCGGGCAAACCGGTCCCGCTTGGATTATTGTAATGCTCTCTACATGGGGCTCCCCTTGAGGTGCACCCGGAGGCTTCAGTTAGTCCAGAATGCGGCTGCGCGGGTGATAGAGGGAGCTTCATGTAGCTCCCACGTAACACCACTCCTGCGCAGACTGCACTGGCTACCTGTGGTCTTTCGGGTGCACTTTAAGGTTTTGGTTACTACCTTTAAAGCGCTCCATGGCTTAGGGCCTGGGTACTTACGGGACCGCCTGCTGTTACCTCATGCCTCCCACCGACCCGTACGCTCTCATAGAGAGGGTCTCCTCAGGGTGCCGTCCGCCAGACAATGCCGGCTGGCGGCCCCCAGGGGAAGGTCCTTCTCTGTGGGGGCTCCCACACTCTGGAACGAACTTCCCCCGGGTTTACGCCAAATACCTGACCTTCGGACCTTCCGCCGCTAACTGAAAACACACTTATTTATTCGTGCGGGGCTGGCTTAAATTTTATTGGTTTTTAAATTTTAAATTTTTATTATGAATTTTAATGGGTTTTAGTTTAATATATTTTAAAATTTTTAGGCCAATTATGTAATAAGTTTTTAAATTTGTTTTTAATTGTATATTGCACTGTTTGTTTTATTTTGGCCCTGAGTCCTTCGGGAGAAGGGCGTATAAAATCAATTAATAATAATAATAATAATAATAATAATAATAATAATAATAATAATAATAATAATAATAATAATAATAATAATAATAATAATAATAATGTGACCCAAGGGGGTTCTCACCGTTTCTTTTTTATTGGGGGGGGGCTTCCACTGGAAGCCAACTCTGCTTTTCTTAATAATAAATTTAAAAAAACATCTGCTTAACTCCCTTCCTTGTTTCATTTCTTTCCTCCTCCTCCTTTTTCTTTCCGTCCTCTTTTTTCTTCCTTTCCTTCCTTCCTTCAGCTCTCTTGTCGGTTTATCAATACCTCCATCTTTTATTTCTCCTTCCTTTTCCTCCCCTTCTCTCTTTCCTTTTTCTGACTTTCGCCCATCCTTAAATTTCTTTTTCTTCTTCCTTTTCCTCCCTCTCTTCCTTCTTTCTCTCCTTCCCCGCTTCCCTCCCTTCATTCCTTTCCTTTCCTTTCCTTCCCTTTTTTCTTTCTGTCTTCCTCCCTTTGTCTTTCTTTTTCTTTCTCCTCTCGCCATTCCTTTCCCTTCCTTTTTTTCTTTACTTCGTTCTTTCTCTTTTTCTCTTTCCTTCTGTCTTTTTTTCTCTCTTTCTATCTCTCCCTTTCTTTTTTTTCTCTTTCTCTCCCTTCCTTCCTCTTTATTTTTTCTACTTCTCTCTCTCTCTCTCTCTCTCTCCTTTTTCCCATCTCTCTCTTTTTCTCCTCCCTGCCTCCCTCCTTTACCGTAAGACTGCTGAACAGCTGGGGTGAATCTGTGACTCGGCTACTTTCCTGAACCAGCCCGGCCCCCTCCCCATCTCTTCCTCCCTCCACCTCCCATCAGGCTGAGTCCTGGGGCCAGGGGCAGCCCTCCACAGATACTGACCCCCCCCAAAAAAGGCCTACCTCCATGCACCAGGTCTCGCACAGCACCTTCTCATGCTGAGCCGTGGCCTGTCCTTGCTCCAGCGCCCTCGATGCTCTATTGACACAGACCAAGGAGGAGAGTCAAATCAAAGAGAAGGCAAGATTCGTACATGAATTACTAACAGAATATGGAAAGGGACCTTGAAGGTCTTCTAGTCCAGCCCCCTGCCAAAGCAGGAGACCCTTGACCATTCCAGAAAATTTCTGTCCAATCTCTTCTTAAAAACCTCCAGTTATCGGAGCACCCACAACGTCTGGTGGCGAGCTGTTCCACTGGTTAATTGTCCTCACTGTTAGGAAGTTTCTCCTTAATTCCAAGTGGCTTCTCTCCTTGCTTGGTTTCCATCCGTTGCTTCTTGTCCTGCCTTCGGGGGCTTTAGAGCAGGGGTCTCCAACCTTGGCAACTTTAAGCCTGGAGGACTTCAATTCCCAGAATCCGTTGAAGTCCTCCAGGCTTAAAGTTGCCAAGATTGGAGACCCCTACTTTGGAGAATAGCTTGACTCCCTCTTCTTTGGGGCAGCCCCTCAAATATTGGGAGATGCTATCATGTCACCCCTGGTCCTTCTTTCCATTAAACTAGACCTACCCAATTCCTGCAACTATTCTTCATTATATTTTAGCTTCCGGTCCCCTAATCCTCTTTGCTGCTCTTCTCTGCACTCTTTCTAGAGCCTCCACATACTTTTTTTACATCTCGGTGACCAAAACTGGACGCAGGATTCCAAGGGCGGTCTTAACAAGGCATTATAGAGTGATATGAACACGTCACGTGATATGTATCCCCCCCTTGGGGGTTTGCTTACTCTCGTCTAATCCCTTCCTCTGCGATCTCTCCACTCTAGGAGGTAGGAGAAAAAAGGAGCAGGCGTGGGGAATTCCGGGGACTTACTATAAGGTTTATAAAGCGGTACTAATACTTCACGTGATTCTACCCCTCTGTTAATGCAGCCAAGGATTGCACTGGCACACTGCTGGCTCATATTTAAGTGACTGCTCACTAGGACTCCAAGATCCCGCTCACAGTTACTACTTATTGAGCCAGGTACCACCTATCCTGTACCTGCGCCTCTGTTTTTTCTTGCCAAAATCTTCTCTACACTGAATTTGTAGTTTTCTCTACGCTGAATTTCATTTTGTGAGATAGGGCCCAGGGTTCAAGTCCGCCGAGATCCTTCTGTATCTCAAGCCGATCTTCTGGGGTGTTGGCTGTTCCTTGCCCTCAATACGAAATACGACATTTCCCTGGGCATGGGACCTGTGGGGAGGGGCTCTTGGGGGGGGGGCAGCGAAAGCTCACCTGGAGAGAACGACCACCATGGCATAGATATCAATTGCACTCTCTGCAATCTGTTTCAGCATAAATTGCTCTTCTGGAATTTTGGAGAGAAAGGGAAAAAAGAAGAGTCACGGGAACCGAGGCTGAAGTCTCGCGAAAGGCAGAGAGACGCCGGATCGATACAAGCAGTCCTCGACTTATGACCGCAGCGGCAATCAAACTGCCCGTTGCTAAGCCAGGCAGTTCTGGACTCACGCAACTTTTTTTTTGGTCACAGCTGTGAAACCTTTTTTGTCACCGCTGTGTAGCCGATTGCCGCAGTTCTTAAGCGAGTCGGGTGGTCATTAAGCAAATCTGGCTTCTCCCGTTGACTGTTGCTTGCCTGAAGCCGGCTGGGAAGCTCGCCAAAGAGCATCATCACGTGACCCTGCGGCCGTCATAAGTACAAGTCAGCTGCCGAGCGTTGGAATTTTGATCCCGTGACCCTGAGACAGTTGTAACTGCGAGGAGTGGTTCTAACTCACTTTCTTCATGGCCGTTGCCACTTCAAACAGTCACTAAGCGAATGGTTGTTACGTCGAGGACCACCTGGGTTTCTAACTATGGTCTCCTGGAACCCCTTTCGCAATGTTTTGGGCTGCGAATGAAGGAGGTGGTTTACTTTAGATAACACAACAGCGCAACTGTGTGAGTTGTTCACACCACCAGCTACCTTTCTGCATACAGTCCTCGAGTTACAACCGTTCATTTAGTGACCGCGCAAATTTCAACGGCCCTGGGGGAAAAAAAAAGGCGACTCAGCACCGTGTTTCACACTTACGACCGTTGCAGGATCCCCTGTGGTCAACTGAACCGAAATCCGGACGCTCGGCAGCTGACCCACATTTTAGGAAGGTCGGGTGATCCCCTTTTGTGACGAGCAGAGTCCACGGGGGAGAGCCGGGCTCACTTAACAACCGGAGTGACTAACTTAACAACCGCAGTGACTTGCTTAACAACGGTGGCAAGAAAGGTGGTACGATGAGGTAAAACTCGCATAACAAAATGTTTTGTTTAGCAACAGAAATGCTGGGGGCTCCACTGCGGTCGTTAACTCGAGGACTACCTGTATTGGGGGGCAAGCAGGGGTTTGTCCCTCCAGCCAGGCCCTCCTGGGAAGTAATCCATGGGGGTCCCCCCCACCTCAGCCCCCCCCCCACCAAAAACTCACCGACAACTTTCTTTCCATGTTTGAGAAGTTGGTTCTCTATCACGCCCGCAAAGAGGTCAATGGCTTGGACCGCCTGGAAAAGGGGGAGAGAGGGGGGGGTGATGCAAAAAATGCAAGGGGGGGGGCAGGGGAAGGAAGACCCCCCCCCAGGGGTGTACAATCCTTTACTCTAGGGCAGGGGTCTCCAACCTTGGCAACTTTAAGACTTGTGGACTTCGACTCCCAGAATTCCCCATTCAACCATGCCTGTTTTTTCCCCTTCCTACTCCCTAGAGCGGAGAGGAAGGGATTACAAGAGAGTAAGCGGGCATAAAGTTGAAGTCTCTATGAAGGTTGGAGACCCCTGCTCTGGGGGATGAAGCTGCCCTGAGCCAGCCTTTCTGCACCTCCATCCTTCGAGATGGGAGAACTACCCTTCCCATGGTGCTTAAGCATCCTGGGGGTTGTAGTCGAACCCCGTCTGAAACCCACCCGGCGTGGGGCAGGGGGGGGGGGGAAGATCCCCGAGACCCCCAATTCCATCCCCAACTGACTTTTTGCTTCAAAATAGCCCAGGTCACGACCGTAAAAAATATATTTGCTTCTTTTTATACCCTGCTTTTATTGTTATTTTTAGAAGTAATTCAAGACGGTGAACATATCCAACGCAACTTTTCCTCTCTTATTTTCTCCACAACAACAACAACCCTGTGAGGTGGGCTGGGTTGAGAGGGAGGGACTGGATCAAAGTCACCCAGCCGGCTTTCATACCTAAGGTGGAACTAGAACTCCCCGTCTCCTGGTGATTGGCCCAAAGTTACCCAGATTTCTTTCACGGCTAAGGCGGGACTAGAACTCATAGCTGCCTGGTGATTGTCCCAAAACCCAGCTGGTTTTCATGGTTAAAACAGGCTCAAGCCTTATAGAAGTAGTCCTCGACTTACAAACAGTTCATTTAGTGACCGCTCAAAGTTATAACAACACTGAAAAAAAGTGACTTATGACCATTTTTCACACGTCGCAGCAACCTCATGGTCGCGTGGTCAAAATTCAGGCATTTGGCAACTAACTCAAATTTACGACAGTTGTAGCATCCCGGGGTCGCGTGATGCCCTCTTGCAACCTTCTGACAAGCAGAATCAATGGGGAGAGCCGGGCTCACTTAACAACCGGAGTGACTAACTTAACAACCGCAGTGACTTGCTTAACAACGGTGGCAAGAAAGGTGGTACGATGAGGTAAAACTCGCATAACAAAATGTTTTGTTTAGCAACAGAAATGCTGGGGGCTCCACTGCGGTCGTTAACTCGAGGACTACCTGTATTGGGGGGCAAGCAGGGGTTTGTCCCTCCAGCCAGGCCCTCCTGGGAAGTAATCCATGGGGGTCCCCCCCACCTCAGCCCCCCCCCCACCAAAAACTCACCGACAACTTTCTTTCCATGTTTGAGAAGTTGGTTCTCTATCACGCCCGCAAAGAGATCAATGGCTTGGACCGCCTGGAAAAGGGGGAGAGAGGGGGGGTGATGCAAAAAATGCAAGGGGGGGGGGCAGGGGAAGGAAGACCCCCCCCAGGGGTGTACAATCCTTTACTCTAGGGCAGGGGTCTCCAACCTTGGCAACTTTAAGACTTGTGGACTTCAACTCTCAGAATTCCCCATTCAACCATGCCTGGTTTTTTCTCTTCCTACTCCCTAGAGCGGAGAGATTGAAGAGGAAGGGATTGCAAGAGAGTAAGCGGGCATAAAGTTGAAGTCCTTATGAAGGTTGGAGACCCCTGCTCTGGGGGATGAAGCTGCCCTGAGCCAGCCTTTCTGCACCTCCATCCTTCGAGATGGGAGAACTACACTTCCCATGGTGCTTAAGCAGC
The DNA here is from genome assembly GCF_028640845.1 of Ahaetulla prasina. Taxonomy (NCBI): domain Eukaryota; kingdom Metazoa; phylum Chordata; class Lepidosauria; order Squamata; family Colubridae; genus Ahaetulla; species Ahaetulla prasina. The sequence goes on from NC_080542.1 coordinate 1,572,611, forward strand.
CTGGGGGTTGTAGTCGAACCCCGTCTGAAACCCACCCGGCGTGGGGGGGGGAGATCCCCGAGACCCCCAATTCCATCCCCAACTGACTTTTGCTTCAAAATAGCCCAGGTCACGACCGTAAATAATATATTTGCTTCTTTTTATACCCTGCTTTTATTGTTATTTTTAGAAGTAATTCAAGACGGTGAACATATCCAACGCAACTTTTCCTCTCTTATTTTCTCCACAACAACAACAACCCTGTGAGGTGGGCTGGGTTGAGAGGGAGGGACTGGATCAAAGTCACCCAGTTGGCTTTCATGCCTAAGGCGGGACTAGAACTCCCCGTCTCCTGGTGATTGGCCCAAAGTTACCCAGATTTCTTTCACGGCTAAGGCGGGACTAGAACTCATAGCTGCCTGGTGATTGTCCCAAAACCCAGCTGGTTTTCATGGTTAAAACAGGCTCAAGCCTTATAGAAGTAGTCCTCGACTTACAAACAGTTCATTTAGTGACCGCTCAAAGTTATAACAACACTGAAAAAAAGTGACTTATGACCATTTTTCACTCGTCGCAGCAACCTCATGGTCGCATGGTCAAAATTCAGGCATTTGGCAACTAACTCAAATTTACGACAGTTGTAGCATCCCGGGGTCGCGTGATGCCCTCTTGCAACCTTCTGACAAGCAGAATCAATGGGGGGGAGCCGGATTCACTTAAGGACCGTGTGACTCCAACTGCGACGATGCACGTGGCAACTACGGCACCAAAGGTCGCCAAAACGGGGCAAACCTCGCCCTCACGACTGTCTCGTTTCGCGGCGGCAATGTGAGGTTCAGTCGCGATTCCCTTAACCCACCTCGGCAAGGACGGTCGTAAAATGGGGCAAAACTCACTTAACGACTGCCTGGCTTAGCAACAGGGATTTTGGGCTCCGTTGCGCGGCCGTTCAGTCGAGGACTAACTATATGGCTGGCTGTCGGAGGTAATACCTATCCCAGGGTTGTTGGTACCAACAAGCAACAATGAGCAAAAGACACAAAGATACACAAGACTTACCTGCTCGCTGCTGGACTCCAAATTTGGATGTATCACACCTTTTAAGGTGATTCCTGTCCCCAAGCCTGCCCTCCTGCAGAGATGTGGGGTGGGGGGGGAGGAGAGTTAAAGGGGGCGAGGAGCAGCTTCTCTACTCTTCTCAACCCTCCCCCCCTTCCCACCAAGCCCACCCTAAAAACACCAGAGCGGCCACGAACGGTCACAAAGTGAGGTTTAAAACGTGCAGAGCCACGGATGACCCTCCGGGAGCGAGAGACGGATCCATTCACACAGCCCTCGGCTCACAAAACGAAGCGGAAACGATGGTGGGGGTTTTTTTGGGGGGTGGGGGTGGGGGACGTCGATGGGAGTTCAGGGTTCGATGGGAAAAAAAATGACGGACAGATGGAGAACCCCCCCAAAAAATAAAAAAAATAACGGAGAGGAACTCACTGCTGCAAAACGGAAGCTGATCTTCCTGGTAGCTTTAAAAATAACAATAATAATAATAAAAAAAGGAGACAGTCTCGCTGGAAAAAGGCTGGATTTGTTAAGGCACAAATGGCAGGTAGTCCTCACTTAACAACCGTTTGTTTAGGCACTGGAAAAAGTGACTTAAGGTTGTTTCTCACACTCCTGACCGTTGGTCACGTGATCGGAATTCAGACACTTGGCAACGGAGTCGTATTTACGACCCAGATCCACTTTTGCAACCTTCTGATGAGGAAAAATTCAATGGGGGAAAAGAGCCAGATTGGCTTAACAACCGTGTGACCCACTTAGCGACGGCAGGGATTCCCTTCACAAGCGTGGCAAGGAAGCTCACAGTTCACTTAACCTATGTCTCGCTTAGCAACGTAAATTCGGGGCTCAATCGTGGTCGTTAAGAGGAGGACAAACCCGTAGATAGAGAGCCTCCAATGTCAGGAGCAGTTCAACTCTGAGAATGGAAGGCATTTGCTACCTCTAGGTGGTTAAGAGAGAAATTTCTGGAGAATAAGTTCGTCTAACATAGCGAGAGGCCAGATTTGCTAAGATCCCCACGTCCTGCGATCTTTTTAGGGCAATCGGGAAGCCATGTTGGCTTGTTGAACATCCTGGCTTAGCAGTAGCCACGAATAACTGCCCTCCGGTCACGCCACAGCCGGCAGGATTCTCCCCACGCCCTCTCATGTCTCCTCCACCATATTTTCCCGGGTTTGGGAAGCGGAATCCGCCCACACCTGGTCGCGGAGGAAAGACGCCTACCTGCGGACCCGTTTCCCCGCCTCGCTGACCAACAACCCAGCATTGCCAAAGGGGTTCTTGACGGCTTGTTGCAAACCACGAAGCTGGTTCCCGGCATTCTGGACCGGAAGGAAAAGCGGACAGACAGCGGAGAAGATCAAAGCTGGATTTCCTTACTCCGTAACCCTTCTGGTTCCGCTGCTCCAGCGGCTAACGGGTCAGGACTGTCCGTCCCCATTCTCTCCCCCACCCCCCACCCGGAGGCTTAGTGCGGGTCCCCCAAATCTCGCCCGTCCCTAAAAGCCACCCACCTGGAACCCGTAAAGGGCAATGAAAAGCCGCAAGATATCGTTGGTGCCTTCAAAGATCCGGAAGATGCGCAAATCCCGCATGACTCGTTCCGCGCCGCTCTCCTGCAGGCGGGGAAATCGGATGGCAGGAAGGAGGAGGAGGAGGAGAAAGAGAAGGAGAAAGAGAAAAGGGAAGGAGAGTGAGAAAGAGAAAGAAGAAGAGAAGGAGAATGGGAAGGAGAAAGAGGAGAAAGAAAGGAGAAAGAAAAGGATAAACAGAAAAAAGGAGAAAGGGAAAGAAAAAGAGAGAAAGAAAGAAGAGAAACGAACAAGCTAATACAGTCTTTGGTTCTCGGACTGATAAAGCTTCAGGAAACCAACCAGTGGTTCCCAACTTCGGCAGCTTTCAACTGGGTGGACTTCAACTCCCAGAATTCCCTAGCCTGGCACTAATGCATTCCTTCTGAGGTTTACACACCCTTTATGGCCCTGCTTACTCTCTTATAATCCCTTCCTCTGCAATCTCTCCGTTCAAAGAGGTACACACCCATTGTGGCCCTGCTTACTCTCTTATAATCCCTTCCTCTGCAATCTCTCCATTAAAGAGGTACACACCCATTGTGGCCCTGCTTACTCTCTTATCCCTTCCTCTGCAATCTCTCCATTCAAAGAGGTACACACCCTTTGTGGCCCTGCTTACTCTCTTATAATCCCTTCCTCTGCAATCTCTCCGTTCTAGGAGGTAGGAGAATAAAAACAGGCATGGCTGGCTGGGGAATTCTGGGAGTTGAAGTCCACCCAGCTTAAAGCCCACCAAGGTTGAGAAACGCCGATATAAACAGACATTAACGAATGATAATTTCCTCGTTATCGGTGAAGAAGACCAGCCTCCTCACCGTTCAACGGGAAACCATTTAGAACAGGAGTCTCCAACCTTGGTAACTTTAAGCCTGGCGGACTTCAACTCCCAGAATGCCCCAGCCAGCCGTGCTGTGAGTTGAGGTCCGCCAGGCTTAAAGTTGCCAAGGTTGGAGACCCCTGATTTAGAAAGAACGAAAATTCAAGCCTGGCTTTTAAAAAAAAACCAGATTTAATAGGTGCTAAACAGTAGTGGGTTTCACATTTTGGTACCGCCGGTTCACCGCACACACGCACACTTGCTTTGCGTGCGTGCCTTCTGCGCATGCGCTTTGCGGTTCACTGTGCACGCCTTCCACACGTGTGCTTTGCTTGCACACACACACCTTACATGCACGCGCCTGGCCTCAAAAACGTGCCTAAATAGGAACAGCACAGAGCTTGGGCGGTTCCACCCATGATCTCCGCTACCGGTTTTCTCGAACCGGCTGAATACCAGCTCTGGTTCTCAAGGTTCGAGCGCTGGAATTTTTCATCGCCCTGTTTAAAAAAAATAACTTCTTGGAGAAGTTGCTGAACAGGTAAGGACCAGGCTTGTTGAAGCGGTCGTTTTCCACAGTCCCCCTAAATAAACGAAGCTAACTTGAACCCTGGATATTAGCCCCCCCACCCCACCCCTGCCCCCCCCCCGCCCGAAAAACTGACCTTCATGAAGCCCATCCCTCCCATGGTCTGGATGCACTCGTCTGACACGTTCCAGGCAGCTTCCTGCAGGTGCGGGAAAAAGACAAGATAAAACCAATGCTGAATGGAGGGTTCTTGTCTGCACGACAGACCGGTCTGCTTCCCTCCTCCTTTCCTTCCTTCCACATTTTTTCTCTTTCATTTTCCTTCCTTCCCTTTTTTTCTCCCTCCCTCCCTCCTTCCTTCTTTCCTTTCTTTCGTTTTCCTTCTTTTTTTATCTCCTTCCTTCCTTTTTTCTTTCATTTTCCTTCCTTCCCTTTTTTCTTCCCTTTTCTTTCCTTCTTTCTCGCCTTTCTTCTTTTTCTCGCCTCCCTCATTTTTTCTCTTTCATCTTCCTTCCATCTTTTTCTCTCTACCTTCCTCATTTTTCTTTCATTTTCCTTCTTTTTTATCTCCTTCCTTCCTTTTTTCTTTCATTTTCCTTTCTTCCTTTTTTCTTCCGTTTTCTTCTCTTCTTTCTCCTTCCTTACTTCCTTTTTCTCCGTCCCTCCCTCCTTCCTTCTTTCTTTCATTTTCCTTCTTTTTTATCTCCTTCCTTCCTTTTTTCTTTCATTTTCCTTCCTTCCTTTTTTCTTCCGTTTTCTTCCTTCCTTCCTTCTTTCTTCGTTTTCCTTCTTTCTCCTTCCTTCCTTCCTTCCTTCTTTCTTTCGTTTTCCTTCTTTTTATCTCCTTCCTTCCTTTTTCTTTCATTTTCCTTCCTTTTTCTTCCCTTTTCTTTCCTTCTTTCCTTTCTTCTTTTCTCTCCTCCTCATTTTTCTCTTTCATCTTCCTTCCATCTTTTCTCTCTACCTTCCTCATTTTCTTTCATTTTCCTTCTTTTTATCTCCTTCCTTTTTCTTTCATTTTCCTTCCTTCCTTTTTTCTTCCATTTTCTTCCTTCTTTCTCCTTCCTTCCTTCCCTTTTTCTCCCTCCTCCTTCCTTCTTTCCTTTCTTTCGTTTTCCTTCTTTTTATCTCCTTCCTTCCTTTTTCTTTCATTTTCCTTCCTTCCTTTTTCTTCCTTTCTTTCTTCCTTCTTTTTATCTCCTTCCTTCTTTCTCCTTCCTTCCTCATTTTTCTCTTTCATCTTCCTTCCATCTTTTCTCTCTACCTTCCTCATTTTCTTTCATTTTCCTTCTTTTTATCTCCTTCCTTTTTTCTTTCATTTTCCTTCCTTCCTTTTTTTCTTCCATTTTCTTCCCTTCTTTCTCCTTCCTTCCTTCCCTTTTTTTCTCCCTCCCTCCTTCCTTCTTTCCTTTCTTTCCTTTTCCTTCTTTTTTTTCTCCTTCCTTCCCTTTTTCTTTCATTTTCCTTCCTTCCCTTTTTTCTTCCCTTTTCTTTCCTTCTTTCTCTCTTTTCTTCTTTTTCTCTCCTCCCTCATTTTTTCTCTTTCATCTTCCTTCCATCTTTTTCTCTCTACCTTCCTCATTTTTCTTTCATTTTCCTTCTTTTTTATCTCCTTCCTTCCTTTTTTCTTTCATTTTCCTTCCTTCCGTTTTCTTCCCTTCTTTCTCCTTCCTTCCTTCTTTTGTTTCATTTTCCTTCCTCCTTTTTCCTCCCACCCTCCATTTTTTTTCATTTCCCTTCCTTCTTTTTCTCTCTCCTATCTTCCTTTCTCATTTTTCTTTCATTTTCCTTCCTTTCTTCCTTCCTTCCTTTTTTCTTTCATTTTCCTTCCTTCCTTCCTTCCTTTTCCTCCCTCCATTTTTAATTTCATTTTCCGTCCTTCCTTTTCTCTCTCCTTCCTTCCTTCCTCATTTTTCTTTCATTTTCCTGCCTTCTCTTTTTTCTTTCATTTTCCTTCCCTCCCCTTTTTCTTCCATTTTCTTCCCTTCTTTCTCCTTTCTTCTTTTCTTTCATTTTCCTGCCTTCTTTTTCCTCCCTCCCTCCGTTTTTTTTCATTTTCCTTCCTTCTTTTTCTCTCTCCTACCTTCCTTTCTCATGTTTCTTTCATTTTCCTTCCTTCCTTTCTCTCCTTCCTTCCTTTTTTCTTTCATTTTCCTTCCTTCCTCCATTTTTCTCTTCGTTTTCCTTCTTTTTATCTCCTTCCTTCCTTTTTTCTTTCATTTTCCTTCCTTCCTTTTTTCTTCCCTTTTTCTTCCTTCTTTTCTCTCTTTTCTTCTTTTCTCCTCCCTCATTTTTCTCTTTCATCTTCCTTCCATCTTTTCTCTCTACCTTCCTCATTTTCTTTCATTTTCCTTCTTTTTATCTCCTTCCTTCCTTTTTCTTTCATTTTCCTTCCTTCCGCTTTCTTCCTTCTTTTCTCCTTCCTTCTTCGTTTTCCTTCCTTCCTTCCTCCTTTTCCTCCCACCCTCCATTTTTTTTCATTTTCCTTCCTTCTTTTTCTCTCTCCTATCTTCCTTTCTCATTTTTCTTTCATTTTCCTTCCTTTCTTCCTTCCTTCCTTTTTTCTTTCATTTTCCTTCCTTCCTTCCTTCCTTTTCCTCCCTCCATTTTTAATTTCATTTTCCGTCCTTCCTTTTCTCTCTCCTTCCTTCCTTCCTCATTTTTCTTTCATTTTCCTGCCTTCTCTTTTTTCTTTCATTTTCCTTCCTTCCCTTTTTTCTTCCATTTTCTTCCCTTCTTTCTCCTTTCTTTTCTTTCATTTTCCTGCCTTCTTTTCCTCCCTCCTCCGCTTTTTTCATTTTCCTTCCTTCTTTTTCTCTCTCCTACCTTCCTTTCTCATGTTTCTTTCATTTTCCTTCCTTCCTTTCTCTCCTTCCTTCCTTTTTTCTTTCATTTTCCTTCCTTCCTCTTTCCTCCATTTTTTCTCTTTCGTTTTCCTTCCTTCCTTTTCTCTCTCCTTCCTTCCTTCCTTCTTCGTTTTTCTCTTTTATTTTCTTTCTTTTCCTTTTTTCTTTCAACTTCCTTCCTTCCCTCCATCCCTTTCACCACCCACAACTGGTGAGGGGACAAGGTTCGTGACTGATGCAAACTACATCCTGTGGGTCAGCCTCGTCCCCCTTCCGGGCCTGTAGAGACCCCCACCCCCAAATCCAGGCCACAGAGCCACAGGGGCGGGGGCAGAAACCATAATCGGATTGCCACTGACCGAGCCAAAAACTTTGCTGATGGCCGCCTCAATCTGGAAGTCAGAAGCTCCCCGGTCCATGTTGGCGCTAATCATGTATGCCATTGACTAAAATTTTAAAATATTGTTTAATGACAATAATTTCTTTTAGCATTTTTAAGCTTTTTATTATATTCTTATATCACAGTGTCTAGAAAATTGGGTTGAATTTACGGCCGTAAATGTAGCATCCTGCAGTCAGGTGACCACAATTTATGGGTTTTTAAACTATATTTATTATTCAATTATTCAATTTATTGGTTGTCCATCTCGCCACAGGACAAATCTGGACGTCTTACTGTATATTAAAAGGACACAACGATTCAATATTAATTAATACTAATTATATGAATGATTAAATATGAAATATTACTATAATAAAAGAATACAATGCGAAACTTGTAGACAATCAAATAAAATATAATAAAAATATAAATCCTCAAAAGATTTTCCCACAAACGTGTCTAATTCCTGTTTTTGGCAAAAAAACAAAACAAAACTCATTGAGACAATGAATTCACTTAAAGACCGCGGCAAAAGAGGTCGTAAAAATGGATGCCATTCCGTAGTGAGCCACTTAACGCCCGGCACGAATTACGACTTGAATCCAGGGCTCAATTCCAGTCGTTATGGCGAGGACTACAAGTATCACAGAATGGGTTTTTAATGTTATCCTATGCTAATTTTTTTAATTTTGTCAGAGATTTGCTTTCAGAAGGACTAAGTTTCTAGTCCTCAAGGCAACCCAGTTAGCCAGGAACCACCCACAGACCTGAGAAATGACACTTGTTGAATGTACACGCAAGTGAAAAACCCGTTTTGAACGCCCGTACCTCCGTCACATAGTGGAGCAACGCCATGCGGGCGAGTTTTTCCTGGATGGCTCCAAAAGTATGGATTTTTTCCCCAAACTGAGTGCGGTTGGCGGCAAAGTCCACCTTTGGGAGAGAAAGGGAAAAAAAGAGAGTAGGGCTTAGAAGGGGAAACAGCTAGTCCTCGACTTGCAACCGTCCATTCAGCGACCGTTCAAAGGTACAAGGGCACTGAAATAAGTGACTAGAGGACCATTTTTCATACTTACGACCACTGCAGTCACGTGATCAAAACCCAGATGCTTGGCAACTGACTCATATTTATGACGGTGTCAGCGTCCTCGGGGTGGGTGGGTGTGTCATATGATTTGGCGACCTTCCCACGTGAAGCAAAGTCAACAGGGAAGCTGGATTTGCTTAATGACCGTGGGACTCACTGAACGACCGCGGTGATTCACTGAACAACTTTGGCAAGCAAGGTCGTAAAACGGGGCAAAACTACTGTCTCGCTTAGCAACAGAAAAGTTAGGCTCAACCGCGGTCGTAAGTTAACGACTGCCTGCATTAGAGTTACCACACAACCGCTTAACAACCTTGGCCCAAAAGGTCGTAAAACAGGGCAAAGCTCACTGAACAAATGTCTCACGTAACCACAGGAAATTTGCTGTCGTAATTCGAGGACTGTCTGCATAAGGGGATGGAAGGGAATAGGCTCTGGATGATAACTTCAATGGGGGTGCCTGAGTAGGAAGTGGGGGCCCGAAAGTCACTCACCGCCTTCTGAATGAGCGCCCGCATGGTGCCCGCCATCGCGGCCGCCATGCCGAAGCGCCCGTTGTTCAGGATGTTCATGGCCACCTTGAACCCGGCGCCTGGCACGCCTAGAACATTCTCCACCGGCACTCGGACGTTATCAAAGTGGACTTCGGCCGTATTGGATGCCTTGATGCCCATCTTCTTCTCGGGGGGGCCGCTGGGGAGGGAAGCAAGAGGGGAAATTAGACACCCCAGAACAGGAGCCTCCAACCTTGGCAACTTTTAAGACTTGTGGCCTTGGAACTCACCGAATTCCCCATTCAATGATGCCGGGAGGGGTGTGTGTTCCCTCCTACTCCCTATAGATTGCAGCGGAAGGGATTATAAGAGAGTAAGCAGGCACAGAGCTGAAGTCCAGCAAAGCTGGCGGAGGAACTCTGGGAGTTGAAGTCCACAAGTCTTAAAGGGACCAAGGTTGGAGACCCCTGCTCCAAAAGGAACTGAAAAACTCCAATGCCTGGATAGTGGGGATGGGGGTGTGTGTGTCCCTCGACGGCTTACCTGGTGACCCCCCCAAAACCGCGCTCCACAATGAAGGCCGTGACTTTGTCCTTCATCTTCCCCGTCTCGTCTTGCTGTGGCGTTTTGGCAAAAACGGTGAATATTTCGGCGATGCCGCCATTGCTGGGTGAGGAAAAAAACGCAGTTTTAAGACCCTTGTTCCTGCCCCCCCCCCGCCTCCCTGCACAAAAGACCCTCCCCGAATTGAATTCTTCTTATTTATTTCCCTCTTTTGCCTTCTGGCTTGTTTGTCTTTTTTCGTTTAGCGACCGTTCGAAGTTACCACGGCAAGGAAAAACAAGAGTTTTGGGCGCTATCCTCGCACTTACGACCGTCGTGGCATCCTCGGTATCGCAAAACCCAAACCCTTGGCAACTGGCAAATATTTACGACGGCCGCAGAATGAGCGGTCAGGTGACCGCACTTTTGGGGGAGCAAAGTTAGCAGGGAAGCCCGATTTGCTTATGTACCACTGGATTCACTTAACGACCGCTGTGATTCATTTAATAACCGTGGGAAAGAAGGTCAGAGAAAGCAGGCACGATTCCTAGGACAATTGTCTAGCTAAGCGATGGAAATTCTGCTCCCCATTCTGGTCGTAAATCCGGAACGACCTCCTTCATCGGCAATATTGGTATGCAAAAAGTTTAAAATTTCAATCTTGTCTGCAGAACTTGGACTCAGTCCCGATCAATCGGAATCAGAACTAATCAATTCTGAATTAATCAATCAAATCGGAATTGAACGCAGCATCGGAGCAGCAGGAATTGATCTGGGGGAAACTGCAGGTGAACAAAGATGTTCACCTCGCATGGAGCAGAAAATCTCTGCTTGGCAGAAGGTTGCAAAAATGTGACATTCCTCCCCCACTGCAGGACACTACAATCGTCATAAATACAATTTAAAGACACTTGTCCAGAGTCTGGATTATGACCACATTGACCGTGAGGATGCGGCAATGGTCATAAGTCTGAAACACGGTCTTAAGTAACTTCGAGCAGTCACTGAACGAACGGTCGTAAGTCGAGGACGGCCTGTATTTCAAGGCCTCGTAAAGACATTCTCTGGATAATGGGAGGGGGGGGCACCTCACCTGTGTGTTGTCATCGTTGTCCCCCACCCCGTCCCTCCAGAGGCCGCCTCACCTGATCCACAGTTTGCTCCCGTTGAGAGTGTAGTAGGTACCGCAAGGGCTGAGTTCGGCTCTGCTCCGGATCGAGGCCGCGTCGGAGCCGCTGGTGGTCTCGGTCAGGCAGAAGGCGGCGATGTGCTCACCTGGGCGGGGGAGGGGGGGGAAAGTGACACAAAAGGTGTTCCTCTATGGCCACCCCCACCCCGCCTCCAGCACACCCCAAAGCCCAAGCGACAAAGGAAATGAGCCACCAGCCGAATCAGGGGAGGAGGAGGAGGCGGCGTGGGAGTCAAGGTCAACGTCAGGGCAACCCAAGGGGGAAGAGGGAATGGAGCTGGCGGGGGGGCGGGACCCTGGGCCGTCCGTCAGCCCTCAGGTAGAGAGTCCACAGCCCCCAGGTCTGGAGGTGGCTGATGTAGAAGAGAAGGAACAGAAGGCAGAGGAGAGGAGAGGAGAACAGCGGAAATCTATGAGCCGGTCCTCGGGACAGAAGAGCCACCGCTGCCACAGAAGCCCCACCCCTAACCCTGGGGGATAAAAGGCAGGGGATGGAGATGAATAGGTATGGTAGACAATTATTCGTCTTCCTGCCGGACACACTGTGGTGAGAGAAACTTTTTTGCCGGCGCTCCTAATCAAGGAATCTTTTGAGTTCACCTCAGAGGGTTTGTTGTGTTTGGGGAGCCGGATCAGAAGAGAACGTTTGGTGTTGAGTTGAAAGTGCTGGGCGAGAAAGCGGGAGACCGGGAGTTCTAGTCCCAATCGCAAGGAAACATGAGTTACTAGTCCTGCCTTATGTAGGAAAGGCAGCGAGCGGGGTGACTTTGGGACAATCACCAGGGGGCGTGAGTTCTAGTTCTGCCTTAGAAATGAAAGCAGGCTGGGTGACTTCGGCCAATCAGCAAGAGACTGGGAATTCTAGTCCCGGCTGAGCCGTGAAAGCCAGCTGGGTGACTTTGGACCAGTCACCAGGAGACGGTGAGTTCTAGTTTCACCTTGGAATAGCTGGCTGGCTGTGTCAATCACCAGGAGATGGTGAGTTCTAGTCCCGCCTTAGCCATAAAGCTGGCTGCATAACTTTGGGACAATCACCAGGCGATGGTGAGTTCTAGTTCCACCTTAGAAAAGCCAGCTGGGTGACTTTGGGCCAGTTCCCCTCGCTCTCTCTCAGCCCAACCCACCTCGCAGGGCTGTTGCGGGAGAATTGGAGATACGTTGCGCAACCAAAGCTGGGACAAAAATCAAATAATAAAATAAGCATAAATAGATATAAATAATAAATTAAAAAGTCAATAAAAATATAAGAAATAATACAAAAAAAAACACAAATAAAACATAACATAAACAAACATAAAGAAAAATGAAACAAACCAAACAAAAATAAAGAAAAATAAAATAAACATAAATAAAAATAAAATAAACAAACAAAAATAAAATAAAATAAACAAATAAACTAAATAAAACAAACATAACATGGACTGGCTTGATTTTTTTTTAAAAAAAAATTTTTTTAGTTTGATTAATTGGGGTTTTAAATTTTTAGTAATTTATAGGGTGTAATTGTGTTTTAGTTTTGGCCAACTGAATGAGTTTTTTAAGGGTTGTTTTTAATATTGTCTGTTTTCCTGTATTTTAACTGGCTGTTCACCGCCCTGGGGTCCCTCGGGAGAAGGGCGGTCTATAAATTAAAATATTATTATTATTATTATTATTATTATTATTATTATTATTATTATTATTATTATTATTATTAAAATAAATATACTGGTAAATAAAATAAACATATAAAAATAAACTTAAAAAAAATAAAAAAAATAAATAAGCACAAATATAATCAATCAACCAAATCAATCAAAACAATATATAATACAAATATATAAAATAAAAAAGTAAAATTTTAAATTTTAAATTTTAAATTACATAAATTTTATCGATTTTAAATTTTCTACCAATTTTAAACGGGGTTTGGTTTTATAAATTTTAAAGTTCTAGGCCAATTATAATAAGTTTTTTAACTTGCATTTTAAATTGTATACTGTGGTGTTTGTATTTTATTGTTTCATCTATTTATTCACGCGGGGCTGGCCTAAATTTTATCTAAATTTTTTTATTGCTTTTAAATTTATTATTAATTTTAATGGGGTTTTTAGTTATATATGGCCATTTTTATAATAAGTTTTTTAATTCGTATTTTAAATTGTATATTTTGTACTGTTTGTTTTTATCTTGGCTGGTACACCGCCCTGAGTCCTTCGGGAGAAGGGCGGTATAAAAATCAAATAAATAATAATAATAATAATAATAATAATAATAATAATAATAATAATAATAATAATAATAATAATAATAAAACACAAAACAAAAACATAAACAAAACATAAAATTCATAAAATAAACATAAAATAAACATAGCATCAATAAAACGAAAGTTAAATAAAATTTAAAAAAAAATTAATAAACCCTAAATAAAATGAATGAAAAAGAAATAAAATCTGGTCTGTCGTGGCACCAGATGAACTTCCTTCCTTGCAAACGCAGCCAGGGACAAAGATTCCATTTGGGGTGGGTGGGATTCCCATTCTGGGGTGGGGGGAGTTGACCCGTTCCCCTCCCCACGCCCTGGCAGTGCCACCCCCTCCCCTCCCCTCCCCCCCCTTACCGGTGGCCAGCTTGGGCAGGTACTTTTTCTTCTGGTCCTGGGTGCCGAATAGCAGGATACCCTTGAATCCGATGGACTGGTGGGCGCCCAGGGTGATGCCCACCCCCAGGTCGTGCATCCCCACGATTTCCACCATGCGGGCATACTGCGGGGGGACGGGGACGGGAGGAGAGAGAGAGAAGCTGTGTGCAAGGACCGGTAACCGGACGCTTCAAAGCACGCGCAGAGTTCAGCCTCCGAAGATCGGAGCCCCACCTGCAGGGGAGGAAAGAGGGTGCCCCCTCCTTTGGGGGGGTGGGTGGGAGGCAGGACTGACCTGGGTGTTGGTGAGCCCCAGACCCCCAAATGTGGTGGGGATCTGCAGCCCGAAGGCCCCCATCTCCTTCAGCCCCTTCATCGACTTCTCCTGCACCTGCGCCAGCTCGTCATTCCGTGACGGGTTATTGACCTCCTGCGGAAACAGTGGGGAGGGGACACCGACAGAGGGCGTTGCTGAAAGGGGGGGGCCACCTGCCCCCCCCAACCCAACCCAACGCCCCCCACCCGCCACTCTTCACCCCCTCACCTCAAAGAAGCGGGCAACGGGACCCACCAGCTCCTGCAAAGTTTGCGTCTGTTCTTCGTTGAGGACTGGGACAAAAACCAGAATGGGGCATTATTCGGGGCGGGGCAGTCCTCGGACTTACGCCCGTTCCTTTAGCGACAAAGTTTTAAAAAGTGGCTTTCCAGTCCTTGACTTACGTCAGTTTGTGTCCGCAACCGTTCGACGACGTCACGATGACATCGTAAAAAGTAACTTAGGACGAGTTCTCGACTTACATCCATTCGTTTAGTGGCCACTCAAACTTTAAAAAAAAGGACTTAGGACCAGTCCTCAACTTACGTCCATTCGTTTAGTGACCATTCCAACTTAAAAAAGGGACTTAGGACAAGTCCTCGACTTATGTCCATTTGTTTAGTGACCATTCCAACTTAAAAAAGGGACTTAGGACCAGTCCTCGACTTACGTCCATTCATTTAGTGACCATTCCAACTTAAAAAAGGGACTTAGGACAAGTCCTCGACTTATGTCCATTTGTTTAGTGACCATTCCAACTTAAAAAGGGGATTTAGGACCAGTCCTCGACTTACGTCCATTCATTTAGTGACCATTGCAACTTTTAAAAAAAGGACTTAGGACAAGTCCTCGACTTATGTCCATTTGTTTAGTGACCATTCCAACTTAAAAAAAGGGATTTAGGACCAGTCCCTCCACTTACGTCCATTCGTTTAGCGATCATGCGAAGCTACAACAGCACTGAAAAAAAGAGATTTATGTCCAGTCCTCAACATACGACCGTTGCAGCATTGCAAAAACCCAGAGATGAGGAATCCGTTTCAAAAAAACAACAACAAAAACAGGTGGTTCTTGACTTGCAACAATTCGCTTAATGACCATTCGAAGTTTCAAGGAACTGAGAAAAGCGACTTACGCCCAGTCCTCAGAGTTACGACCGTTGCAGCATTTCCCATGGTCACATGATGAAAAATTGGGCATGTTTTTTATGTCAGTTGCAGTATTTTGGGGGTCAAGGGATCCCCCATTTGCAACCCGTCCCACTGGCTTCCACCCAGCAAAGTCAATGGGGGAAAAGCCAGATTCACTTAACGGCCATATGACTCCCTCAACAACCTTAGCCATTCAATGAATGCCCACGGGAAAATAGGTTGTAAAATCGAGCGTGGTTCGCTCAAACCTTGCTGAGCGATGGAAATTGCTGCTAGCAATTGCGGTCGTAGGTCGAGGACTACCATCGCGCCAGCATCGCCCTGGGAAACCCCCACCCCATGGGGAGGGGCGCCTGTGCCCCTCGGAGCCCCCAAGTCTTCTGCAAACAGGCCTCAGCTGCCAGCAAGCAAACAAGGGGCCGTTTCACACATATGTCCACGCGCTGAACCAGCCAATCCCCCCCACACACAAACAAAACCCAGAGACCCACAAACACACCTGCCCCTCCCTCCCATCCTGCCCCCCTCCCCTTCATTTTACCTGAAGGATAAGGGAAGACTTGGTCCGTGATGATCTGGCCTTTGAAAATCCCCACTGCGAAAGATTTGGTTTCCTGGCGGGGGGGAGGAAAAAAAAGTTGATGAAAGTAAACTCAGTCAGTCACTTCCTGCTCCTGGGTCCTGGGTTCGAGTCCTGTGACAAATCCCTGTTTTTGACTTACGACTACAAGGGAGCACATTTCTGCGGCTAAGTGAGACAGTTAAGTGAGTTTTGACTCATTTGTACAGTCTTTCCGCTCACGGCTATTAAGCGAATCTCCGCAGCTGTAAAGCAAGTCACACGGTCCTTAAGTGAATCCAGCTTCCCCGTTGACTTGGAAGGTCGCAAAAGGGATCACGTGAAACCCGGGACCTCGCGGCCGTCATAAATACGAGTCGGTAACCAGGCGTCAAGTCAATAACTACCTGTATCTACTTTCTATGGTCTGTCGTTAAGTGTGAAAAACAGTTGTAAGTCACTTTTTTTTTAGTGCCATAACTTTGAAAGGTCACTAAGTGAATTGTTGTAATCGTTGAGGACTACAACAACTTGCCAAGCCTGAAAGGAGTTTCGGGGTGACTATTTCCTTGACCTCAGAAAGGGACGACACCCAAAAGGGAGGAGGTGTGAAATTAATAATAATAAGATTGAGGGTGGAAGATGGGAGGCGAGGGCTCATTAAACGGTTGATGGGAGTTGTGGTTCGTCTATTCCGAGTGTTTCCCAACGATTAAGACTTGTGGACTTCGACTCCCAGAATCCCCCAGCAGAATTAGAAATAGACTTTTCCAAAAATTGCTGTGTTTTTTCCCCCTTTTTTGAATCGGGTAACTTTCTTAATAGACGGTGGGAATGCGGAAGACGTAATATGTCTCGAATTTAGCAAAGTGGGGTAAAAAAAAAATAACAGAAGCTAAATCAATAAAACAACTTAAAAATGAGTTAGAAGGCATGGCCGTTAAAGGGGAAAGCGATATGCTGGCTAGGGAATTCTGGGAGTTGGAATCCACCCCATCTTCAAGTTGCCAAGGTTGAGAAACATGGGACCTCTAGTCCAGGGGTCTCCAACTTTGGCCACTTTAAGCCTGGAGGATTTCAACTCCCAGCAAAGCTGGCTGGGGAATTCTGGGAGTTGAAGTCCTCCAGGCTTAAAGTGGCCAAGGTTGGAGACCCCCTGCTCTAGTCCCTCCCCTCTTCCTCAATTGGCCACAAACACTTCTATGACATCACATACAGGCAGCCAGTAGGAAAAGAGCAGCTGAAATAGCAAGAAGGAAATTTACTTGCTCTTGATCCCCCAAATATTACTCCAGAGACCCCCCCCTCAAGAAGGGAGAGGGGGAAAAATGGCCACATACCGTAGGTAGATGCTTTTTCCCCACTTCTTCTTGGGACAATGACTCTGCCTTTAACCTCTGCTTTTCCGGGGCGGCCTGCAAAAGAGGGGGGCACGGAGCGTGACCTTCATTGGAATTCATGGGGTGCTCCTGCGTCCCAGGGGTTTGGCTGCAAGGATGCACAGGAGTGGAAACTGGGTGCGACCGTTTAAGGAAAGTGGAATTTGGATGCAAAGCTACCGAAGAGAGGAATTTAAATGCCACACTGCAGAAAAGTGGGATTGAAATGCAACACTTAATAAAAGCGGGGTTTAAATGCAACGCTGCAGCGAAGTGGGATTGAAATGCAATACTACAGAAGCGGGGTTTAAACGCCCACGCTGCAGAAAAGCGGGATTTAAATGCAACATTTTTAAATGCAACGTTTAATAAAAGTGGAATTTAAATGCAACGTTGAATGAAAGTGGAATTTAAATGCAACGCTGCAGAAATGGAATTTAAATGCAACATTTAATAAAAGTGGGATTTAAATGCAACGTTTAATAAAAGTGGGATTTAAATGCAACGCTGCAGAAGTGGAATTTAAATGCAATGCTGCATAAAAGTGGAATTTAAATGCAATCCTGCATAAAAGTGGAATTTAAATGCAACACCGCATAAAAGTGGAATTTAAATCCAACGCTGCAGGAAAGTAGGATTTAGTTTCTGGGGGTTTTTTTGTTTTGTTTAAGGAGCTGGAGAAGGTAGGGATGGAGGCAGGTCACAGCCGGGACAGGGGGTAAATGCTTGGGTAGCTCTAGCATGTGGTCCGGCATGATCAGCTTTTAATCCGGGTGAAATACGGTCCAGCCACACTCAGGTTGACAGATTCCAGGGCCCCATAAATAGGCTGTAAAACCTTCTGCTTATTTCAATTATTTCACCTTCAGAGGCAGTCCTCGACTTACGGCCATCAATGAAGCCTACAGTCATATGTCTTCACTGTCATAAAATGTGTAGCTCTTACACCCCTTTTTCTGGTGGTTGTTAAACAAACTCTCCGTCGTTAAGCGGCTCCTTGGGGGTCTCTCCTCCACCTGTTTAGCCTTCTGAAGTTCTTCGGGCAACTACCTTGTTTTGAACTCTTGTTTTCCACTCTGGGCGTTGGGCCAGCTGTTTGTTTGTGGGGTTGTGTTACACGCTTTGTTTGTAAACCACCCAGAGCCACTTGTGGGAGGAGGGAGGGGCAGGAACACTTCCCAAAGGAGCAAAGCAGTAAACAGGCTGGCAATTTGCAAGGCTCCCACTTTGCCAACCAACTGGTCTCCTGAGTCTGGGAGCCACCCAGGATTGGTTGGGGAAGGAAGGAAGGAAGGAAGATAGAAATAAGAAGAGAGGAAGGGAAGGGGGAAGGGAGGAGAAGGGAGAAAAAACAGGGAAGGAGATGAAGGAAGGAGGGAGGGAGGGAGGGAGGGAGGGAGGGAAGGAAGGAAGGAAGGAAGGAAGGAAGGAAGGAAGGAAGGAAGGAAGGAAGGAAAAGAGAGGGAGGGAGGAAAAGAGGTAGCAAATTTACAATTGTGTTGTAAATGTTGTACCTTGATGAACGTATCTTTTATGTACACTGAGAGCATATGCACCAAGACAAATTCCTTGTGTGTCCAATCACACTTGGCCAATAAAATTCTATTCTATTCTATTCTATTCAAAGGAAGGAAGGAAGGAAGGAAGGAAGGAAGGAAGGAAGGAAGGAAGGAAGGAAGGAAGGAAAAGAGAGGGAGGGAGGAAGGAAAAGAGGGAGAGAGGAATCAAAGGAAGACAGAGAAAGGAAGGAAAGAAGGAAGGAAAAGAGAGGGAGGGAGGGAGGAAGGAAAAGAGGGAGAGAGGAAGTAAGAAAAAGAGGGTGGGAGGGAGGAAGACAGAAAAGGCAAGAAGGAAAGGAAGGAGCGAAAAGAGAGGGAAGGCGAAGGAAAAGAGGGAGAGAGGAATCGAAGGAAGACAGAGAAAGGAAGGAAAGAAGGAAGGAAAAGAGAGGGAGGGAGGAAGGAAAAGAGGGTGAGAGGAATCGAAGGAAGCCAGAGGAAGCCAGAGGAAGGAAGGAAAGAAGGAAGGAAAAGAGAGGGAGGGAGGAAGGAAGGAAAAGAGGGAGAGAGGAAGGAAGAAAAAGAGGGTGGGAGGGAGGAAGACAGAAAAAGGCAAGAAGGAAAAAGGAAGGAACGAAAAGAGAGGGAAGGCGGAAGGAAAAGAGGGAGAGAGGAATCAAAAAGGAAGCCAGAGGAAGGAAGGAAGGAAGGAAAAGAGGGTGGGAGGGAGGAAAGGAAGAGGAAAAGGCACGAAGGAAAAAAGAAGGGAGGGGAGAGAGAGAAAGAGGGTAGGAAGGTAGGTCGGACAAGAAAAGGAGGGAAGAAGGCAAGGAAGACAAGAAAGGCGGGCAGGCGAGAGAGAAAACGAAGGAAGGAAAATGAAAGAGGGGGGAAAAAAGGAAGGAAGGTAAAAAGAAAGGAGGGAAGAAGGGGCAGTCCGGGGGTCCTTTTCTTCCTTCCTTCCAATTTTTTTTTTTTGGTGGGGGGGGGGTGCTTGGGGGGCTCTCTCTCTTCCGTGGCATCCCGGCCGAAGGGGAGGGGAGGGCAGGGCTGGCACCGCCTCGCCCACCCACCCACCCACCCAGCTCCAGCCTCCTCCAGCTGCCCTTTCCCCCAGTTCCAGCGCCTAAATATTCCCGGGATGACGCGGGCTGCCCTTCCCCGGGCTCCGTTCGGACGGGCTGGGTCAAGCCGGGTCTCTCTTTCTCTCGGGCGTTGCAAGGAGGACCCCAGACCCAGATTGCAAAGCCCGGCTTTGGGGAGGGGGAATCTTCGGGGGTGCAAAAGCAAGACGTTCCCGTTGGCTCGAGGAGGGCGGGGGCGGGGGAGAAGGGGGCCGGTTTTCAAGCTTCTAGTCCTCACCGAGGCCCCCCCCTTCCAAGCTCCCCTCACCCACATTTACTCTTCCAACCCCAGGAAGGAGGAAAAGCCCCTTCCCCACTTTTACCTGGGCGGCGGCTTGAGCGGCGTAGAGTCTCCCAGGGCGGCCGGGGAGGGGGCCGGTTTTCAAGCTTCTAGTCCTCACCGAGGCCCCCCCCTTCCAAGCTCCCCTCACCCACATTCCCTCTTCCAACCCCAGGAGGAAAAGCCCTTCCCACTTTTACCTGGGCGGCGGCTTGAGCGGCGTAGAGTCTCCCAGGGCGGCCGGGGAGGGGGCCGGTTTTCAAGCTTCTAGTCCTCACCGAGGCCCCCCCCTTCCAAGCTCCCCTCACCCACATTCCCTCTTCCAACCCCAGGAAGGAGGAAAAGCCCCTTCCCCACTTTTACCTGGGCGGCGGCTTGAGCGGCGTAGAGTCTCCCAGGGCGGCCGGGGGGCGCCACGACCGGGGGGCAGCCGGGCCTGCCAAAGTGGGGAGGGGGGTTGCAATGAATTGGGGGCGGGGGTCTCGGGAAAGATGCCCCCTCCCTCCCCTCCCTTCCAGACCCCCTCCCAGCCTCTACTCACCCCCGCAGGGCGCCCAGCCCCAGGAAGAGGCGGGGGGGCAGGCGGAGGGCTGCCATGCCTGGGGAGGGGGCTCCAAATGGGGAGGGGGCCCAGAGGGGCTTCGCGATCTGCCTTTTGCAAGCTGGAGGCGCCGCTTCTGCTGCTGCAGCTCCTGCCTTGGTTCCGCTCCTGGCTCGCTCTGTCCCCTCCCAACTCAAAAAGGGGGAGGAGGAGGAGGAGGAGGAGGAAAGGCGGAGCATGCTGGGAGTTGGAGTTTGCTCGGGTTGGGGACGTGGCTGCTGCTCATGGGGGGTGGGTTGGGTGGGTTGGGGGGTTGCTTCTTTGCCAGCGGGGCTTGCAAAAGAGGAAGAGCGTGTGCAGAGCGCTCCCCTTCCAGGAGAACGATGCCTTTTTTTTTTTAAACCGGCTTTGGCGGCTTGCAAAGTGGGACCCCAGAGCATGTACAGAGCGCCCACCTCCCCCTCTTTCCGGGCAGCGAGCCTATTCCTATTAGAACTTGCAAGAGAGGGGCGGGTTGCAAAGAGGTAGGCGGTGGCCTCTGAGCATGTACAGAGCGACAACCCCCCCCCACTTTCCAGGAGAACGATGCGTTTCTCTTCGGGGCTTGCAAGGCTCGTGCCTTTGAGCATGTGCAGAGCGCTCCCCTTCCAGGAGAACGATGCCTTTTTTTTTTAAAACCGGCTTTGGCGGCTTGCAAAGTGGGACCCCCTGAGCATGTACAGAGCGCCCACCTCCCCCTCTTTCCGGGCAGCGAGCCTATTCCTATTAGAACTTGCAAGAGAGGGGCGGGTTGCAAAGAGATAGGCGATGGCCTCTGAGCATGTACAGAGCGCTCCCCATTTTCCGGAGAACGATGGGCTTCTCTTCGGGGCTTGCAAGGCTCGTGCCTTTGAGCATGTGCAGAGCGCTCCCCTTCCAGGAGAACGATGCCTTTTTTTTTAAACCGGCTTTGGCGGCTTGCAAAGTGGGACCCCCTGAGCATGTACAGAGCGCCCACCTCCCCCTTTCTGGCCAGTGATCCTATTCCTATTAGAACTTGCAAGAGAGGGGCGGGTTGCAAAGAGGTAGGCGATGGCCCCTGAGCATGTGCAGAGTGCCCCCCCTTTCCGGAGAACGATATCTTTCTCTTCGGGGCATGCAAGGCTCGTGCCTTTGAGCATGTGCAGAGCGCCCACCTCCCCCTCTTTCCGGGCACCGAGCCTATTCCTATTAGAACTTGCAAGAGAGGGGCAGGTTGCAAAGAGGTAGGCGGTGGCCCCTGAGCATGTACAGAGTGCCCCCCCTTTCCGGAGAACGATATCTTTCTCTTCGGGGCATGCAAGGCTCGTGCCTTTGAGCATGTACAGAGCGCCCACCTCCCCCTCTTTCCGGGCAGCGAGCCTATTCCTATTAGAACTTGCAAGAGAGGGGCGGGTTGCAAAGAGGTAGGCGGTGGCCTCTGAGCATGTACAGAGCGACAACCCCCCCCCACTTTCCAGGAGAACGATGCGTTTCTCTTCGGGGCTTGCAAGGCTCGTGCCTTTGAGCATGTGCAGAGCGCTCCCCTTCCAGGAGAACGGTGCCTTTTTTTTTTAAAACCGGCTTTGGCGGCTTGCAAAGTGGGACCCCCTGAGCATGTACAGAGCGCCCACCTCCCCCTCTTTCCGGGCAGCGAGCCTATTCCTATTAGAACTTGCAAGAGAGGGGCGGGTTGCAAAGAGATAGGCGATGGCCTCTGAGCATGTACAGAGCGCTCCCCATTTTCCGGAGAACGATGGGCTTCTCTTCGGGGCTTGCAAGGCTCGTGCCTTTGAGCATGTGCAGAGCGCTCCCTTCCAGGAGAACGATGCCTTTTTTTAAACCGGCTGGCGGCTTGCAAAGTGGGACCCCTGAGCATGTACAGAGCGCCCACCTCCCCTTTCTGGCCAGTGATCCTATTCCTATTAGAACTTGCAAGAGAGGGGCGGGTTGCAAGAGGTGGCGATGGCCCCTGAGCATGTGCAGAGTGCCCCCCCTTTCCGGAGAACGATATCTTTCTCTTCGGGGCATGCAAGGCTCGTGCCTTTGAGCATGTGCAGAGCGCCCACCTCCCCCTCTTTCCGGGCACCGAGCCTATTCCTATTAGAACTTGCAAGAGAGGGGCAGGTTGCAAAGAGGTAGGCGGTGGCCCCTGAGCATGTACAGAGTGCCCCCCCTTTCCGGAGAACGATATCTTTCTCTTCGGGGCATGCAAGGCTCGTGCCTTTGAGCATGTACAGAGCGCCCACCTCCCCCTCTTTCCGGGCAGCGAGCCTATTCCTATTAGAACTTGCAAGAGAGGGGCGGGTTGCAAAGAGGTAGGCGGTGGCCCCTGAGCATGTACAGAGCGACACCCCCCCACACACACACTTTCCAGGAGAACGATGGGTTTCTCTTCGGGGCTTGCAAGGCTCGTGCCTTTGAGCATGTGCAGAGCGCTCCCCTTCCAGGAGAACGATGCCTTTTTTTTTAAACCGGCTTTGGCGGCTTGCAAAGTGGGACCCCCTGAGCATGTACAGAGCGCCCACCTTCCCCTCTTTCCGGGCAGCGAGCCTATTCCTATTAGAACTTGCAAGAGAGGGGCGGGTTGCAAAGAGATAGGCGATGGCCTCTGAGCATGTACAGAGCGCTCCCCATTTTCCGGAGAACGATGGGCTTCTCTTCGGGGCTTGCAAGGCTCGTGCCTTTGAGCATGTGCAGAGCACTCCCCTTCCAGGAGAACGATGCCTTTTTTTTTTACCGGCTTTGACGGCTTGCAAAGTGGGACCCCTGAGCATGTACAGAGCGCCCACCTCCCCCTCTTTCCGGGCAGCGAGCCTATTCCTATTAGAACTTGCAAGAGAGGGGCGGGTTGCAAAGGGATAGGTGATGGCCTCTGAGCATGTACAGAGCGACACCCCCACACACACACTTTCCAGGAGAACGATGCGTTTCTCTTCGGGGCTTGCAAGGCTCGTGCCTTTGAGCATGTGCAGAGCGCTCCCCTTCCAGGAGAACGATGCCTTTTTTTTTTAAACCGGCTTTGGCGGCTTGCAAAGTGGGACCCCCTGAGCATGTACAGAGCGCCCACCTCCCCCTTTCTGGCCAGTGACCTATTCCTATTAGAACTTGCAAGAGAGGGGCGGGTTGCAAAGAGGTAGGCGATGGCCCCTGAGCATGTACAGAGCGACACCCCCCCCACACACACACTTTCCAGGAGAACGATGGGTTTCTCTTCGGGGCTTGCAAGGCTCGTGCCTTTGAGCATGTGCAGAGCGCTCCCCTTCCAGGAGAACGATGCCTTTTTTTTAAACCGGCTTTGGCAGCTTGCAAAGTGGGACCCCCTGAGCATGTACAGAGCGCCCACCTCCCCCTCTTTCCGGGCAGCGAGCCTATTCCTATTAGAACTTGCAAGAGAGGAGCGGGTTGCAAAGAGATAGGCGATGGCCTCTGAGCATGTACAGAGCGCCCCCCATTTTCCGGAGAACGATGGGTTTCTCTTCGGGGCTTGCAAGGCTCGTGCCTTTGAGCATGTGCAGAGCACTCCCCTTCCAGGAGAACGATGCCTTTTTTTTTACCGGCTTTGACGGCTTGCAAAGTGGGACCCCTGAGCATGTACAGAGCGCCCACCTCCCCCTCTTTCCGGGCAGCGATCTTATTCCTATTAGAACTTGCAAGAGAGGGGCGGGTTGCAAAGAGGTAGGCGATGGCCCCTGAGCATGTGCAGAGCGCCCCCCCCATTTTCCGGAGAACGATGCGTTTCTCTTCGGGGCCTGCAAGGCTCGTGCCTTTGAGCATGTGCAGAGCGCTCCCTTTCCTGGAGAACGATGCCTTTTTTTTTTAAAACCGGCTTTGGCGGCTTGCAAAGTGGGACCCCCTGAGCATGTACAGAGCGCCCACCTCCCCCTCTTTCCGGGCAGCGAGCCTATTCCTATTAGAACTTGCAAGAGAGGGGCGGGTTGCAAAGAGATAGGCGATGGCCTCTGAGCATGTACAGAGCGCCCCCCATTTTCCGGAGAACGATGGGCTTCTCTTCGGGGCTTGCAAGGCTCGTGCCTTTGAGCATGTGCAGAGCACTCCCCTTCCAGGAGAACGATGCCTTTTTTTTACCGGCTTTGGCGGCTTGCAAAGTGGGACCCCTGAGCATGTACAGAGCGCCCACCTCCCCCTTTCTGGCCAGTGATCCTATTCCTATTAGAACTTGCAAGAGAGGGGCGGATTGCAAAGAGGTAGGCGATGGCCCCTGAGCATGTGCAGAGTGCCCCCCCTTTCCGGAGAACGATATCTTTCTCTTCGGGGCATGCAAGGCTCGTGCCTTTGAGCATGTGCAGAGCGCTCCCCTTCCAGGATAAGGATGCCTTTTTTTTACTGGCTTTGGCGGCTTGCAAAGTGGGACCCCTGAGCATGTACAGAGCGCCCACCTCCCCATTTTCCAGAGAACGATGCGTTTCTTTTCGGGGCTTACAAGGCTCTCTGCCTTTGAGCATGTGCAGAGCGCTCCCCTTCCAGGAGAACGATGCCTTTTTTTTTACCGGCTTTGGCGGCTTGCAAAGTGGGACCCCCTGAGCATGTACAGAGCGCCCACCTCTGCCGACGCATCAGGCATTTGGTGGGCCTCTCATGAGGGAAATGAGACAAACACGCAAGATTTTTCTCAAGATGAGAGAACATCGAACAACATCCTAGCCTCTCTTTTTATTAGGAATCTTATCAGAAGGCATCTACATCAAAGGCAGGCTTGCATGCTTAGATCACATAGTAACAGAGGCACATTCTAAAACACCAAGAAAATTGTATAGCAAAATTACAGTAACAAACATAATTTCATCTCCTGCCATCCCAACCCTACATACTAATAAATCTCATATAATTGTGTGTAGGAGCAATTTCTTTTGAAGTTCTGTGAAGTGAGCCTTATCGGAGAAAGAATGTTCTGTGGCTATCTCAAAGGTACATTGATACATTTACAGGCCAAACATCTTGGCAACCTTGGCATCAAACAGATTTCTGCTTACATGATAACAATTAGCCAGACTTACCTATGCTGATATTTTTGCACATAAGCAATTTCTCAAAACTTGCTCATGCTTATATTTGCACGTAAGTATTTTTATAAACAATTTCATAAAGGGGTTCATATGGCATAATATCGCAACACACCTCCCCCTTTCTGGCCAGTGATCCTATTCCTATTAGAACTTGCAAGAGAGGGGCGGGTTGCAAAGAGGTAGGCGGTGGCCCCTGAGCATGTACAGAGCGACAACTCACCCCCACTTTCCAGGAGAACGATACGTTTCTCTTCGGGGCTTGCAAGGCTCGTGCCTTTGAGCATGTGCAGAGCGCTCCCCTTCCAGGAGAACGATGCCTTTTTTTTTATCGGCTTTGGCGGCTTGCAAAGTGGGACCCCCTGAGCATGTACAGAGCGCCCACCTCCCCCTTTCTGGCCAGTGATCCTATTCCTATTAGAACTTGCAAGAGGTTGCAAAGAGGTAGCCGATGGCCCCTGAGCATGTGCAGAGTGCCCCCCCTTTCTGGAGAACGATATCTTTCTCTTCGGGGCATGCAAGGCTCGTGCCTTTGAGCATGTGCAGAGCGCTCCCCTTCCAGGAGAACGATGCGTTTTTTTTTACCGGCTTTGATGGCTTGCAAAGTGGGACCCCTGAGCATGTACAGAGTGCCCCCCATTTTCCGGAGAACGATGGGTTTCTCTTCGGGGCTTGCAAGGCTCGTGCCTTTGAGCATGTGCAGAGCGCTCCCCTTCCAGGAGAACGATGCCTTTTTTTTTACCGGCTTTGGCGGCTTGCAAAGTGGGACCCCCTGAGCATGTACAGAGCGCCCACCTCCCCCTCTTTCCGGCCAACGATCCTATTCCTATTAGAACTTGCAAGAGAGGGGCGGGTTGCAAAGAGGTAGGCGATGGCCCCTGAGCATGTACAGAGCGACCCCCCCCCTCACTTTCCGGAGAACGATGCGTTTCTCTTCGGGGCTTTGCAAGGCTCGTGCCTTTGAGCATGTGCAGAGCGCTCCCCTTCCAGGAGAACGATGCCTTTTTTTCCCCTTTGGCGCTTGCAAAGTGGGACCCCTGAGCATGTACAGTGTAGGAATTATTGACCATACTGTGTGCGCGCGCGGGCAGGCTCGCCCTGCTGAAACATGCGCACGGAACAAGAGATATCATCCCGCGCTCTGAAAGTTTTGTGTAGTCCTCGATACGTATTGTGCACAATATGAGTGACCACAAACCGCTTCCTTATCTAGCTGGCTTGTTTTCGCAGGTAGTCATGAAGGCCGCTCATGAAGGACAAACGCAAGGACTTCTCAGGGTGAGAGCCTCGAGCATGTCTGGGATGAGAAAAAAGTCCAGAGCAAATTCCAAAGCCCCCTTTTATTGTGTTTAGGTAAAAGTGGGTGGTTACAAAAGGTAAGTAGGGGAGGTGACATATTAGCATATAATCAACATATGACTGCAAGCACATCTGCAAGCCTATGATTTTGGGAGGAAGCCTGTAATTTTGGGGAGGAGTTTTGCCACAAGGTGGCTACTCAAATTTCTTCTTTGTTCTTTGCCTTTGCCCGCGTGGTACAACTGCATGCCAGCCTACCCGGGGCTACAAAGACATCACTCCCACACATCCCGAGAAACTTTGTGTGTCTTACTATCATGAGAAACCACCGCAACTGGTGATCGCGCAAACGATACGTGTCCTGGACCTCCTATACTTTTATCGCCTGGAATAGGCTCGGTGCACCTCATCCGGACGATCGCTGGCGACGCGGATCTCTCGTAAGTATGGGAGGAGGATTCTCGGAACCCCAGGCAAATCATTTTGCAGGAACGACGAGAATTGACCAGGTCAAATTGTCATATTTTTTAAGAAAGACGGCTCTTTACATCCCGCCGTCAAAAAAGCCAACCTCAAAACGTTACTAATTTATATTTGGCATCATTGCCCGTCTTATCCAAAAAACGGTGATAGATCTTTCCCTGAATGGGTTCGAATTTCCCGGCTGGGAGAGCCTCTCCGGCAGATTGGAGCGTTGCCGATGTGTTAGAAGAATTGAGATCGAAGCGAGCTGCGTGAAAGCGAAGTTTCTTTATTTTTCAGAAAGACGAATCCAACAAGTGGCATGGACCAGCATTCCTGGGTGAGCTGACAACCAAATACAGTAAGTGTACACTTTTTATTCCCTTTTTCCCTTTACATTTCTTTGTTTCGGGAGCACTTGATGGGTTTCCCTTTTGTGTATGTGCTTGCTAAAGTTTTCTGCGTTTTGTCTTGCTGATTATTTCAATGTGGGTGGGTTTCGTGTTCGGGTGTGTGTTCCGGTTTAATCTGTCCATTCTAACGATTTGATTTCCTCAAGTGTTTTCCCTCCGGTTATTTTTCATATGCTTTACCTGGAGTTAATCCAGTGGTGGGATTCAAATAATTTAAACAACCGGTTCTCTGCCCTAATGGTTTCTTCCAACAACCAGTTCACCAAACTGCTCAGAAAGTTAACAACCGGTTCTCCCGAAGTGGTGCGAACTGGCTGTAATCCCACCACTGAGTTAATCTGTTTGTTAGTTTTGTGATTGAATCTTGTCTTTTACTTGAGCTCTTTTCGATCTGCTATGTCTGTGTGACCTGATTATTTCCTTTCCTGTATGCCTTGGTATCGTCTTCAGTAAATTGCTCTTAAGTAGTCTTGATGTTTCTGTATTTTGTGGGGTTTTCCCTGGCCGGATTTAATTCTGAGCCTTTTGTTATTATGATGCTCCTTGGCTTGGTCTCCCTTTGCCCAAAACTGCCTAGGTGAAGTTCCCTTCCTACAGCGGGATCCCTAAAATTTGCCACCTGGCAGAAAATTGGTCAGTATCTTCATGCGACTCTCCGAGCCCCAACAGGAGTTTTGACCACCTGGAAGGTTGTTACCGAGTGCATTGCTGCCCAAGAACAGGCACCGCTCAAACCCTTAACAGAACCACCTCCTTACTAAAATGATAACTCGCCCAAATTGGCTCCGCCAGTACCCCAAGAAGCCTTGATTGCTGCTACAACACCAAGGCCGACCCAAAACGCCCCTACTCCGCAATATGATTTTAAAGACCATTAGAGATTTGAAAACCGCTGTTTCCATGTACGGCGTTCAAGCCCCATATGTAAAAGGACTTTTTTAGTGCCCTCGCAGGGTCCTTTGTCACGACTCCCGCAGGATTGGAAAGACATTTTGAGGATGCTCCTAACGGGCCCTCAGTATGTCGTCGTGAAGCCCAACTCGCGGCTGGTGCTGGCATCACACCAGATCACATTTCAGGCTCTGGCGCTTTTGACACGGGTCATGGCGCAGATGCAATTTCCACAAGCGGTCTTTCCGCTTGTTAGTCTGGCTGCTCTCAGAGCCCTTGACAAGGCAGGTGATTCAAATGAGGCTTTCCCTCTGCCTCATTTTCAAAAATTCACCAAGGTCCCAACCAACCTTTTCCTGATTTTATCGATGACTTGCAAAAAGCTATAAAATAGACAAATTACTAACGCCACTGCTCGCGCAGAGTTACTTTTGAAGCTTGCTTATAAGAACGCTTTGATAAGTTGACTTTGTAAATATATAATAAGTTGACTTTGTAAAAATATACAAACAGAATGAGACTATTGCCTTATACACTGTAAGCCGCCCTGAGTCTTCGGAGAAGGGCGGGATATAAATGTAAATAAATAAATTAAAAAAAAACGCCAATGCTGATCGCCAGCGCATCCTACAACCTCTTGCTGCTAAAGCAGATGCTACCCTCGCTGACTTTTTGAAAGCTTGTCGCATAGTAGGAACTAGTGCTTTCTCGATGGATGCCCTTGCCATAGCTATACAACAGGGCGGAAATTGCTTTAACTGTGGAAAACCTGGCCATTTCAAAGCTCAATGCCGCGCCCCGGGTGGGGGGCGCGTCGCGCCAAAATAACGGTTCTGGCGTGAAACCCAAAACGGTCTGCCCAAAATGCAGGGAGGGTTTTCATTGGGCCAACCAATGCCGATCCGCTGCCAACCCCCCTGCCCAGCCGGAAAACTAGTTGAGGGGCCCACAGCCAGCCCTGCCTCAAAGGCTGCGCGACAATCGCCGCCGTTTCCTGCTTCGTTTCCGGCTTCAGTCTTTCTCGTCGCTGACGCGTCCCTCGACGCAGAGTTTCCTATGACGCCTTACTCCATCTCTGTCTACCTGCCGCAACCACTCTCCTCTCCCACATCCGCTCTGGTTATGACTCATGAGTCGTTCACCCTCCGGGGGTGGTTCCTTCTACTGGTTCTGTGGGCGTGGCTTAATTGGTGGCCGTGGCTTAATTGGTGGCCGTGGCTTAATTGGTGGCCGTGGCTTGGTGGTCAGATGACTGGGTGGGCGTGGCCAATAACAATAAATAATAAAAATAATAAACAAAGTATGGCTGGCGGCCCCCCAGGGGAAGGTCCTTCTCTGTGGGGGCTCCTACTCTTTGGAATGAACTTCCCCCTGGTTTACGCCAAATACCTGACCTTCGGACCTTTCGCCGCGAATTGAAAACATATTTGTTTATTCAGCCAACAAGCTTTTAAATTGTTTAGTTTTAAATTGTTTAGTTTTTAAATTTTAAATTCTATCTATGTTTTAAATTGGGGTTTTTAGATTTTAAATATTTTAATTTCTCGGCCAATTGTGTAATAAGTTTCTTAATCTAGTTTTTAAATTGTATATTGTGTATGTTTTTTTAGCCTGGCTGTACACCGCCCTGAGTCCTTCGGGAGAAGGGCGGTCTAGAAATTCAATAAATAATAATAATAATAATAAATAATAATAATAAGTATAAAAAACAGTAAGAGGTACCAAAACCCAACTTCACACTTCACATAGCCCCCAAAAGCTCAAAAACCAACTTTCGCATTTTACACACACACAACACACACAATATGCCACATAAAGCTTTTTGAGATTTTGTGTGTTTGTGTAGTTAGAGTGAAACACTACAGAAACACACCAAATCTCAGAAAGCTGCACAAATATTTTATTTTATTTTATTTTATTGTGGACTTCAAATCCCAGAGTTCCTCAGCTAGCAAAGCCAGCCAGTTGATCACTGAGGAAATAGATTAGCTGAGCGATTGATTCTGTCTGGCTGAAACTGAAACTGCTTTCGGGCTGGAAAGAGAGCCATGCGTTCATCAGTAATCAGGTAAGTGCCTTAAAATCTCTACTTTTACTTGTAGAAAACATGTTTTCTACAAGTAAGAGTACAAGTAAGGTTCTGCTGTTTTTTACTTTTAAAGGCCTGTTTCTGCTGAAGCAAAACCGGCTTTTAAAAGTAAAAAAAACAAACCTCTGCAGATGGTGCGGCTCAGCAGAGGCAGGGAGGGCGGGGCCAGGGATTTTTGCTACCGGTCCTCCGAACCAGCAGCCGCCATCGCTACCTGATCGCGCGATCCCCTCCGATCCGGTAGCATTTCACCCCTGGTTCCTTCCCCCCGGCGCTCTTAACATGCTCTGATACTATCACAAGTGCTATTGATGTCAATCAAAAAGGGGAAGTACTTGGTAAAGTACTACTTCTTCCCCCTACAAATCCATTACCACCTCCCACTGAATTATTAACTATAACAAAAACAATGCAACATAGCCGCCCAGCCATGGAGTTCCATTATTAAAGGCCTCTGTTTTTCTGGCATTCTAGATACCGGAGCTGATGTGTCCGTAATCCGGCCCGCGCAGTGACCGCTTGAATCGGCTTCAGCAGTCCGAAGGGTGGGCGGAACCCAAGCTGCACAAATCAGTAACTATTGGCTATCTGTGACTTCCCCGCAGACGTCGACGATTGCGCATATCAAACCAGTCGTCCTCCCCCTCCGTATCAACTTGTGGGGACGTGATCTCACGCACCAATTTGGTGCTAAGCTTAGTTTGGAATAATGTCTCTTCCCACTCCTCTCCGCCTTTCTCTTAAGTCTGATATTCCGGTCTGGATTGACCAATGGCCTCTAACCTCTGAAAAACTTTCCACTCTACACTCTCTTGTGTCTGAACAACTTGCTTTACAACATATTGAACCTTCTTTGAGTCCTTACAACACTCCAGTCTTTGTGACAAAAAAGAAATCTGGCAAATGGCGCCTCCTACAAGATCTTCGTGCCGTCAATGCCGTTATTCAACCCATGGGGGCGCTACAATGCGGCCTTCCAAATCTTAATCTCATTCCAAAGGACTATGACCTCATGATTATAAACCTCAAAGATTGTTTCTTTTCCATACCACTGCACCCCGATGATATGCCTCTGTTCGCCTTTTCTGTTCCTGCGATAAATATGCAAAAGCCTACTCGCTATCAATGGCGTGTCCTTCCTCTGGGCATGCTAAATAGCCCCACCATGTGTCAGTTCTATGTCAATGCAATTCTGAAACCCTATCGCACCATGTTTCCTCATTTTCTTGTCTATCATTACATGGATGACATTCTCATCGCTGCACCAGGGCCTGCGGGCACTGTTAGTTCTACCTTACCCGCACTCACCTCCCTGCTCTCACAAGGAGGACTTGAAGTAGCTCCTGAAAAAATACAACACGAAGAGCCATTCTCATACCTTGGCTACAAGTTGCTTTCTTCCCATGCAGCACCGACATTCCCATCATTACATCTTCCTCACAAAACTACCTTAGTAAAACTTCAGCAATATCTGGGAACTATCAATCGGGTTCGTCCATATTTTGGCATAACCACAGCCCAATTGACACCTCTATTTTCTGCCCTGGCGCAGGGCAAATCTCCTTCTGATCCTATTGTTCTTACATCAGCACAGATTGAAACCGTTTCACAAATAGAACAAGCCATGCACGCTCAATGGGTGGACCGCTGTGTCCCCAATGAGCCTCTTTCGATCATAATCATTAATACTCCGCACCTTCCAACAGCAGTCATTGCCCAAAATCCAGGCTCTGTGCGCATCCTGGAATGGCTACATCTACCACATACCCCTAGAAACACCATTAATCAAACACCCTCTCTATTTGCATCTCTCATTACCAAAGGGAGACTCAGATCCAAAACCTTGGCTGGAACTGAGCCTTCCACACTCTACATTCCCTGTGCCTTGTCCACGTGGGAGGTCATGTATACCAACTCTGAGCTTCTTGAATTTGCGCTCACTGGATGGCCTGGGGTCATTTCCTGCCACCCTCCACCAGACCCCCGCTTTCAACTCCTACGACAAATCCCGGTGCAGTGGGATACACAGCAAAAACCAGGACCCATTCCCCAGGCTATCACTGTCTTCGCAAAGGGTAGCAAAACCTTAGGTGCCTGTGCATGGTACCTCAACAATCAATGGAACACAAAGAACACCCCACCTCAAACCTCTGCTCAACGCTTTGAACTGGCCGCGGCCATCCTCGCCTTCCAACAATTCTCTGCTGAACCTTTTAACCTCATTCTTGACAGTCTATATGTCACGCAAGTTGTGAAAACTATTTTTCAATCTTATTTGTCCCCCTCTCTTGATCCTGATCTCGTTTCTCTCTTCACCACCTTGCAATCTCTCATTCACCAACGGACACATCCCTATTTTGTTACACACATAAGAAGCCACAAACTTTTCCCCGGCTTTCTCCAGGAAGGGAAAAATGCCGCAGACGCTGCGGCCTCTGCCTCCTCCTCTTTCACCTGTCTCTCCCTAGGATTGTCACTCCTATTTTCATAAAAACAAAAAAGCGCTCATTAAACAATTTGGCATCTCAGCTTCAGAAGCCACTGCCATCATTCAGCAATGCCCCTCTGTTGGGAATCATTATGGCAATGGTCAGATAATTCTGCTTTGCATTAGCCATATAATCTCTTAGATAAGCAATATAAACTTGTAGATGTAGATTCTTCTCAGAATTGGATCATGTACAAGCAAAAGTAGCAAGCAGACAAAGTCTCCATTGTATGTGTATTTCTGCATACCCTGTTCCAACCACCTAACCATAACTGTGATGTTTCCATGTCTCGCTACATTTGAGAATTCTGTAGAAATGTATCCACACCTGCTGTTGCAAACTGCTCAGAAACGCTAACTACAGAGCCTGTCCGGGTAACACCGGACATGATAAGAAAACTGCTTTGCACACATAAAATATTCATCTTGCTCAGCTGTGCTTATAACCATATTGCCACAATATGCATATCCAACCCAATGTGTCAATTTATGTGTGGTTGATCAGGATCACATGCTTGCCTTCTGAATCTCTGTAACCCACCCCTAACAAACCTCAATAAAAGAGTTTGTCTCGAGCTAGCTCGGGGCTCGCTCACCCCGAAGAGAATTGGACTCCGTGTCTTCATTCTCACTCCGTCCGGCGCGGGGACTGCCCGGACCCTCTCGTGGCGAGCCCGCTGGCCGCGAGAAACGCCACACCCCTCTTGTAGTGTACAAGCTCACTCCCTGCCCATGGGAGTGAACCTCAGAGGCACTGAATGCTGTCAAATTTGGCAAATGGATGTCACTCAGTATCCATCCTTTGCCCCGTGGAAATACCTCCATGTTTCTATTGATACCTACTCAGGTTTTATCATGGCTACCCCTCAAAGGGGCGAAGCTACAAAACAAGCAAAAGAGTCGGACAACAACAGCGAAGATCTCATCTCCCTCCCGCCGGAAAGCCTGGAACCGGCGAGGGATAACATCAGTCACCTGAGTGCAGACACAGCTCGCGAATTCTGCTATACCGAGCAGGACTATTTTGATTAAACAAAAACAGAGATGATGTAGGAATTATTGACCATACTGTGTGCGCGTGCAGGCAGGCTCGCCCTGCTGAAACATGCACACGGAACGAGAGATATCATCCCGTGCTCTGAATGTTTTGTGCAGTCCTCGATACGTATTGTGCAAAATATGAGTGACCACAAACCGCTTCTTTATCTAGCTAGCTTGTTTTCGCACGTAGTCACATAGAACAGCAGCTGCATCTGCCACATTTATTTATTTATTTATTTATTTTATTTAATTTTTATACCGCCCTTCTCCCGAAGGACTCAGGGCGGTGTACAGGCAAAAGTAAAAACAACACAATATACAGATTAAAATACCATTTAAAAAGTAGCATGCAGCATATGATATGTATCCTCCCATATTCTGCTTGCCACAACTTCAGATACCTTGCAAGAGTGTAACCGCCCCTGCTTGTCTTCTGTAACCACCCACCTTATCCTAAACGTAATAAAAGAGGATTCCGGAATTTGTT
The DNA here is from genome assembly GCF_028640845.1 of Ahaetulla prasina. Lineage (NCBI taxonomy): Eukaryota > Metazoa > Chordata > Lepidosauria > Squamata > Colubridae > Ahaetulla > Ahaetulla prasina. The sequence goes on from NC_080542.1 coordinate 1,606,776, forward strand.
CTGGGCTCTCATCCCGAGAAATGACTTTCTTACTATCATGAGAGGCCACCGCAGTACAGAGCATCCGCCTCCCCGCCTTTCCGGCCAACGATCCTATTCCTATTAGAACTTGCAAGAGAGGGGCGGGTTGCAAAGAGGTAAGCGATGGCTCCTGAGCATCTACAGAGCGCTCCCCTTGAGAACGATGCCTTTCCCCTTGGGGCTTGACAAGGTGGTGGTACCCTTGAGCGTGTACAGAGCGCCCCCGTCCCACACCTTCCGGGCAGCGATCCCCTTCCTACGGAATTGCCGCTTGCAAGGCGGTGCCCCTGAGCATGTACAGAGTGCCCCCCCCACTTCCGGAGAACGATGCGTTTCTTCTCTTCGGGGCTTGCAACGTTCGTGCCCTTGAGCATGTACAGAGCACTCCCCTTCAGGAGAACGATGCCGTTTCCCTGTGGGGCTTGCATGGTGGCGGTAACCCTGAGCATGTACAGAGCACCCTCCCCCAACCCACCCCTTTCCGGCCAGCGATCCTTTTCCTATTAGAACTTGCAAGAGAGGGGCGGGTTGCAAAGAGAAAGGCGGTGGCCCCTGAGCATGTACAGAGCGCACCACCTTCCAGAGAACGATCCTTTTTCCCCCCCATTAGGGCTTCTGCCCTTGAGCATGTACAGAGTGCTCCCGTTCTGGGCAGCGATCCCCTTCTTATTAAAGGTTGCAAAGAGGGGTGGCTTGCAAAGAGGAAGGCGGTGCTCCTGAGCATCTACAGAGCGCCCCCACTTTCCGAAGAACGATCCCTTTCTTGGGGCTTGCAAAGCTTGTGCTCCTAAGCATGCACAGAGCGCCCCTTCCTCTCCCCCCCCCACCCCAGTGAGATAGAGGAGGAAGGGGACAGGCACAGAATCACTTCAACCGGATTCTTGGGACGCTATTTTTAAACTTTGTTTTCCTCCCAACTCGGATTCCTGGGGGGAGGGGGGGGCGCAACCCTCCCCCCCCCAGTGATCCTTTTGTCCTTGACTTTGCAACCTCTTTTGAACCTCCCTAGCAAAACTGGGAGCTCCCCTCCCCAAAACTCCCATTGTTTGGATTTTAAAAGTTAAAACATGAAAACTTTTGAGGACTGGACAACACAAACTACACAATCTCTGCCTATTTAAATGTCCGGTTAATTCTGCCATTGTTGATTGCATGCGGGGTGTGTTTTTTTTCCCACTTGAAGATGGGTGGACTTCAACTCCCAGAATTCCCCCCAGCCAGGAATTATTGAGTCTGTCATTTGCACCTCTATAACTGTCTGGTTCGGTTCTGCAACCCAACAAGAAAAACACAGACTTCAGAGGATAATTAGAACTGCAGAAAAAATAATTGCTACCAACCTGCCTTCCATTGGGGACCTGTATACTGCACGAATCAAGAAGAGGGCTGTGAAAATATTTACAGACCCCTCGCATCCTGGACATAAACTGTTTCAACTCCTACCCTCAAAACGACGCTATAGAGCACTGCACACCAGAACAACTAGACACAAGAACAGTTTTTTCCCGAAGGCCATCACTCTGCTAAACAAATAATTCCCTCAACACTGTCAAACTATTTACTGAATCTGCACTACTATTATTCTTCTCATCGTTCCCATCACCAATCTCTTTCCACTTATGACCGTATGACTATAACTTGTTGCTGGCAATCCTTATGATTTATATTGATATATTGATCATCATTTGTGTTGTAAATGTTGTACCTTGTACCTTGATGAACGTATCTTTTCTTTTACGTACACTGAGAGCATATGCACCAAAGACAAATTCCTTGTGTGTCCAATCACACTTGGCCAATAAAGAATTCTATTCTATTCTATTCTATTCTATTCTATTCTATTCTATTCTATTCTATTCTATTCTATTCTATTCTCTGGAATTCTGGGAATTGAAGTCCACCCATCTTCAGGTGACCCAAGATTGAAAAAAAAAAATCCTCACTTACACAAGACCTCCTCTTAGTATCTTAATTTATAGGTCATTCTCAACGTACAACCATTCCGTTTAGTGTCCAAAGTACTAAGGGCACTGAAAAAGTGACTTACGACCATTCTTCACACTATGACCATTGTCATCGCCGCGATCAGAATTCAGATGCTTGGCCACTGGCAGGTACTTACGTCAGTTGCGGTGTCCCCGGGGTCACGTGATCCCCTTCTGGCGAGCAAAGTCAATGAGGAAGCCGGATTCCCTTAACGACCGTGTCACTAACCGAACAACTGCAGCGATTCACTTAACAACCGTGGCCAGAAAGGTCATAAAACGGGGCAAAAATGAACTGTCTTGTTTTAGCAATTGAAATGTTGGGGGGGGGAGGGGCAACGGCGGCCGTAAGTCAAGGACCACCTCTATATAAAACCTTTTTTTTAAAAAAATCCAAATTTTTAAACAATTTAAATCTACATTTTAAATTTAAATAAATATTAAAGAGTCACAAAACTGGCAGGGTTAGCACATTCGCATGAACCCGAAACTATCTCCCCACACATATTTTACACCATCTTACACTCACACACCCCCACCCCGACTTTTAACAAAACACACAGCTGCGCAGACTTTGGCTTTCTTTTTTAAGTTTTTATTTTTTTTTAATTGAAGGCTTTTTGTACACAAAAGAGCTAAAAAATAAATATGTCATTACAAAAAAAAGTGTTCTGCTAAAAATCACACAAAACACGCCCTGCCACACGTGTGCGCACAGACCCCCGCGTGATACAGGAAGGCTAAATAGTCGGGGTCCGGTGCGGAGGATGGCCGTCCTCAACCTGAGACTTCCCAGACCCATCAGGACTGTGACACCACCACCCCCTCCACAAGCGAGGGGACGATGGAGCTTGTAGTCCTCCATATCCGGTGGGTCCCAGATTGGTGGCCCGCCTCAATAGGATGCTTCTAAAAACCGTGTCTCTCAGTTTTGGCACTTGAAGGTGGGTGGATTTCAACTCCTTTTGTAACTTTCTTAATAGGTAAGTTTCTTAATAGACGGTGGGAATGCGGTAGACGTAATATATCTTGATTTCGGCAAAGTGAAAAAAAAATAAACCCACGACGAGCTAAATGAATAACCAATTAAACGTGGGCTTGATGACAGGGCAATTCAACGGAAGATTGATATACTGGCGGGAGAATTCTGGGAGTTGAAGCCCACCCATCTTCCAGGAGACAAGGTTGAGAAATGTTGGGTTAGAGCAAGGGGTCTCCAAACCTTTTAAGGCTTAAAGTGGAGACCCTTTGCCCTAATATCAGTATATCAATATATTGCATAGCAATCTTCCGTTGAATTGTTCTGCCATCGAGCCCACATTCAGCCGTCTTATTCATTTAGCGTATTTTTCCCCACTTTGCCGAAGTCAAGATATGTTGCATCTACCGCATTCCCACCGTCTATTAAGACTTTCTAGCTACATCTTAGTCTTTCCATGGGGAATGCTGGGAGACCTTCGCTGGCTGGGGAATTCTGGGAGTTGAAGTCCACCCGTCTTCCAAGCTGGAGACAAAACATCCTGGTGGGTTCGTGGCAAAGTAGCACCATGGTAGACAGGGTCTGTACCCTGTTTGGGGAGGGGGAGAGAGAAAGGAATTGAGGCAGGTTTTTTTGGTGGGGGGAGGAGGAGGGGAAGGGACAGGCACAAAATCAACCCCACCTCCTCTTATTTGCATTGCCCCCAATTATGTCCTATCAAGCCATAAACCGGGACCGGGAGAGTTCGGTCCGTTCTTTGGGGCGAGGGACCCCAATTCAAAATTTTGAAGAAGGAAGTGGGGCAGGTACCCTAATATCCCCCCCCTCTCCATGGAGACAATTTGGGGACAAAGTAACTTGAAAATTTGCAGCTTTTTCGCAACAAGGGGGAATTATGCTGGTAAAATAGGGGGTGCTGCTTAAAGCCCCCCCCCCATAGTATACCCCCAGTTCACTTATCTGTAACTTCTGGGGTTCTTCCTTCACCACAACCCCGCCCCCCCAGGAGAGAAGGCGAGGAGGGACATCAATGGCAAGGCACCCTAGAAAAGCAGGCCCCCGGAGGTGGTATTTGGGGTTCAACACCCCCACCACAAAGATACAAAGAGGGGATCAAAATGAAGTTAGGAAAGAAATAAAGGGCCCCCCCCACTCTTCAAAAACAGGCCGGGCTGTAGTGTTAAAATACAACTGGGGACAAGATACCCTATACAAGTTTAAAAGAAGAGGAATTAACTCCCCCCAAAAATGTGAATTAAAAACGACCTATAAAAAACATTTTCTTAATAAAAAAACAAACAAAACAAACACAGAACAAAAAATAAAAATAAAAGACCCCTTCATTGTTACCGGCTCGGAGACCCTCTCGAGAAAGAAGGCCTGGAAAGTACCGTTGAGATGAGGCGGCTGCGGCCGCCACTGCAGGGCTGAGGTTGGAATTGGGAGCGTACCTTTGCTTCGTCCATTTTGACTTTTTTGACCACGCCCCACAGAGAAGCAGGAAGCCCCCCCCCTCCCCCTGCAAACCACCCAAAGGAAGGGAAGGAAAAAGGAAGCAGCCTCCCACCCCAGTGGCCAAATATCGGGGGGAGAGAGAGAGAGAGGAAAAAAAAGATAACTCGGATGAAGGACAGAGGCAGCAGATTCGGTACCCGGGAAGACGAGGTGAATTTTTTTTCCAAGGCTGGTCGGAGAACGCTGAGCCTCCCTGTCTCAGCACAGCAAGGCACGAACATCGGAGGAAGACCTGAGTCAGGGCCAGTCCTGAAAAGCAGCTTGGCCAGCGAGCCTCGGAGCGAAAGGCAAGAGCGATGGGTAGAAAAAGGATGTCGCGGCTCCGGAGGGATCGACTCGTGGCCGTGAGCGGCTCGTTTGGGGCAAATTGTCAGCTGGTGAATCCGGGATGGAGAGGGTTTGGCCCCATCCTTTGGGGCGAGGGACCCCCCCTCAAGATGGCTGGTTTTGGGTGGGAATGGCTGGTACGGGGGTGTGGGGGGGAAAGCGGAGGCCGCGTCGTGTTCCCCCCCATCACATCACGTCTACAAAGAACTCGCTTGGGTTCCCCATGGCCATGTGGAAGGACTGGCGGCTGGCGGTCAGCTCGGGGGGCACCGAGCCCAGGTCACGCACCGGAGGGGCGCCCGGAGGCTGTATGGCGGGAGGAGGAAGAGGCGGAGGAGGAGGCGGCACCATCATCACCATCATCGGTTTGTAGGCCAAGGGCACCCCCCCGGGGGCCGCGTAGGCGCCGTGGAGGGATGGGTGGGAGCGCACGCTGACGCCCCCCAGGCTGTGCTGGCTGCGCTGCGAAGAGCTCTCTCCGCCTGGCACCAACGCCGGCCCCCCGCGCTGGCTGCCGCTGCGGATGGAATATTCCGACTCGCTGCCGCTGCCGGATTTCGAATCCGCCCCCGGCTTCTCCTCTTTGGGTCGCCCGGCCCCCCGGCCTCCCCCGTCGCTGCGGTTCGAGCCGCTGCTGCGGCTGCCTGCAAAACAAGGAAACCACATTGAACAATTCAGTGAATTAAGATTTATACAGGGACGGCCGCAACTGAGTCCAAAATTTATGTTGACAATCATAGGCCGCCCATCTCCCCAAGGCTCACAAAGAGGAAAAACACAAATAACACAACACAAACATTTTAAAAAGGATATAAAAATTAGCGCTAGGGAAAGAAGGCATTCCTGGAAACCCCTCCCCAATTCCGAACAGGCAAGGACCGGGTCCTGAGCTGACCCCCACCTCCCAGCCTCTCTTGTCCACTGGATCCCAGAGCCCATTCTCCCCAGCCGGCTTGAATTCCCTCCCCCAGAGTGCCCCACCTACCTTCACTCTGCTGGCTGCCAGCACTTCCCACCCCGTAGCTGTACGAGGAGAGCTCGTGGTAGGGCGGAGGCTGGGGGCTGTACGGGTGGGGGGCCGTATACTGGTAGGGAAAAGTTGGCATTAGCGGCCAAGGAGTGGCCCCTGGCAGAGGCAGAGGTGCCAGGGTGTCCTGGTCAGAGGCCCCGCTGGATCCGTCGTTGTCGTTCAGCGAGAGATTGGCCATATCTAGAGAATGGGGAGCACACCTGTCAGCTGTCAATCATAGGGATTTTCCTCCACAATTTCAGGTAGTCCTCACTGAGCGACCACAAAGCAGTTACAGGCAGTCCTTGAGTTACGACCGCAACGGAGCCCCAAATTTATGCTGCCGAGTTCTTAAGTGAATCGTGGAAATTGTTAAGTTAGTCACAAGTGAAGCTGGCTTGCCCACTGCTTGTCAAAAGGGGATCACATGACCCCGGGACACTATGACCGTCGTAAATGTGAGTCAGTTGCCAAAGCATCCAAATTTTGATCACGTGACTGCGGGGATGCTACGACGGTCATTAAGTGGGAAACACAGTCCTAAATCACTGTTTCCAGTGCTGTTGTTAACTTTGAACAGTCACTAAATGGACTGTCATAAGTTGAGGATTAGCTGTATTAAGCGGCCACTCAGCAAAACCGTAACCGTGCTTATAATCTAACTTCCAATTTTTCCTTCGATTTACAATGGGGACGAAAGCAAGATTTGGTTCCAAAGTCACGTTTTTATCCCCGCAACAATGGCGGATGGCCGCTAAATGAGGCAGTCACTCAACGAGGACTACCTGCCAGCTTTTGGAGCAAAGGGGAGACCCTCAGAAGAAACGGTGGGAAAAATAAAGGGTTGGGAAAATGCAGGAGGGGCTGGAAAGACACCGGAACAATCCAGGTCCAGGTAACTAAATATAATTAAAGTATTAGAGAAAAACCCAAATGAGCATTTTTATTTTAAAAATGCAGAACTTTTCATTTCTTTCACCCACTCGGACCGGCAGAGAATCCAAAATAAACCAAGACTAGCTTAAGTTGGGCTCGGATCACAGGCAAAGCCAGGAGCCTCGGTGGTCGCCATTTTGCAACTATTACGAAATGCGTCACCCATTCAAACAATCCCAGTTCGGTCATCACCTGGGATTGTTTGAATGGGTGACGCGTTTCGTAATAGTCGTTTTATCTCTGTCTGTTCTTTCCTTCATTTAACTCTGTCTTGCTTGTAAGGCCGATCACAAACAAGGCTTTCCCAAAATTCCCGGGCGTGAGATTGGGCCCCCGCCCGAGTGCAGAGAAAACGGAGGACGGGGAGGAGCCCTTCCGCAAACGTTTTAATATTGGAAAACTGGAAATATTTATTGACTTCGTAAGAAACAAACAAATAAATAAATTGGGAGACAATGGATTAACTGGCAGAAAATCAACGAACGTTGACAGGGATTGATTTTATACGAATGTCCATAGGTCCTACAGAACGACCTCCGTCCCCTGGAATTAAGGAGAAACTTCCTGATAGTGAGGACAATGAACCAGTGGAACGGCTTGCCACCAGAGAAGTCGTAGCCACGCCATCACTGCAGGTTTTTAAGAAGAGGCTGGACAGCCGTTTGTCTGAGATTGGTTATAGGTTCTCCTGCTCGAGCAGGGGGGTGGACTAGAAGATCTCCAAGGTCCCTTCCAGCTCATTTCTACTTCTATTAAAGCCTAGGGTTTTAGTTTTTAAATTTAGTTTTTTAATGGGGTTTTATATTATTTTATTCTAGTGATATTTTTAATTCGGCCTATTTTTTAATTGTTGTTTTTACCTGTATTATTTGCATGTTTTTATCTGGCTGTGAACCGCCCTGAGTCCTTCGGCAGATAGGGCGGTATAAAAATTCGAATAAATAAATAAATAAATAATAAATAAATATTATTTCTATTCCTATTTTAATCTATTTCCATTTTATTCTAATCTATTCCTATTCCTATTCTATTCCTGTGGTACACAAAATAATGCTGTAAAACAGGAGGTCTCCAAACTTGGCAACTTTAAGACCGGTGGACTTCAACTCCCAGAATCCCACTTTGTTCAAAAAGTCAAGATATATTACGTCTCCTTCATTCCCGCCTTCTATTAAGGACGTTAGAGCAATCAAGAAAATAAAGTAGCGGGAAGGGGGGGGGGAAGGGTCACATTTTTTTCTCGTCCTATCCAGACGAGACGAGACACTTACAGTTCTCGCAGCTGCTGAAGTCGCCGAAGATGTAGTAGCACTGCTCGGAGAAGGTGATCTTGTTCACGGTGTGGCGGATGAAGCCGGCCTTCAGGAGGTTGCTGGCGTACTTGCGGGCTTCGCGACGGTCCTGGAAGCCTTCCACGTGGTGATAGAGCCAATCCACCACATCCGAACCTGGCGGGATAACGAGAAGACGATCGGGTGATGAGGGGGTTCTGGAAGTTGAAGTCCTCCAGGCTTAAAGTTGCCAAGGTTGGAGACCCCTGATATAGAGGTAGTCCTCAACTTACAACAGTTTGTTTAGTGACCGAACTTAAAACGGCACTGAAAAAAGTGACTTTGGACCGTTTTTCACACTTAATGACTGTTACAACCTTCCCCGCGGTTACGTGACCAAAATTCAGACGCTTGGCAATGGACTCATATTTGTGACCTCAGATATGCAGATGAGACCACTCTAATGGCAGAAAGTGAAGAGGAACTAAAGAGCCTCTTGATGAGGGTGAAGGAGGAGAGTGCAAAAATTGGCTTGAAACTCAACATTAAGAAAACTAAGATCATGGTATCTGTCCCTCTCGATTCCTGGCCGATAAACGGGGAAGAAATGGAGGTAGTGACAGATTTTATTTTCCTGGGCTCCAGGATGGGGACTGCAGCCAAGAAATTAAAAGACGCTTGCTCCTGGGGAGGAAAGCCATGGCAAATCTAGACAGCTTACTAAAAAGCAGAGACATCACCCTGCCAACAAAAGTGTGTATAGTCAAGGCTCTGGTTTTCCCAGTTGCAATGTATGGCCGTGAAGGCTGGACCATAAGAAAGGCTGAGCGCCAAAGAATGGAGGCCTTTGAACTCTGGTGCTGGAGAAGACTCCTGCGAGTCCCTTGGATTTGCAAGGCCATCCAACCGGTCAGTCCTAGAGGAGATCAACCCTGACTGCTCTTTAGAAGGACAGATCCTGAAGATGAAACTCAAATCCTTTGGCCACCTAATGAGAAGGAAGGACTCCCTGGAGAAGAGCCGAATGCTGGGAACGATGGAGGGCAAAAGAAGAAGGGGACGACAGAGAACGAGGTGGCTGGATGGAGTCACTGAAGCAGTAGGCATGAGTTTAAATGGACTCCAGAGGATGGTAGAGGACAGGAAGGCCTGGAGGAACGTTGTCCATGGGGTCGCGATGGGTCGGACACGACTTCGCAACTAACAACAATATGAATGAGTGCCTTGGCTTGGCAACGGTGCCGACTGCGGTCGCAAGGCAAGAATAACCTACATAGGCGTGAAAGCACAGATTGCTCAGCTCGGAAGATTCTCCCTGTGTCGTTCTTAGTTTTGGAGCCTGGCAGGGCGCTACATTAGGGGGCCTATTTTTGGGGACGCTGGTTCACTCCCTGCTGGCTGCTCAGTTTGGGGGATCAGCTCTCCACTTCTGAGCGCTCCCCCGATACCTAGAAAAGCATCCGGGATGGTGATCTTCAGCCACATGCGGTCGCGGACTTCCAGGCCGGACTCGGGGGACGCCATGGCCTTGGTGACCGAAGCCATGTCCGTGTGGATCGAGAGGTTGAAGTCGTCAAAGCCTAACGAGAAACAGAACGGAATCGGTGACCGTCCCCGGGAGTCCCCGAGTGGGTCGCTAGCGGTTTCCAACCGGAAGTCCTTCTCTCCTTCCGGGTGTACAATCCCCCCTCTTCCCCTTCCGGGAGGTGGCTGATGGAGGAGGGAGGGAGGGAGGGGGCGTGTGTCCGACTCACGTTCGGTCTCAGTGACGGACGTCCCCGAGGTGATGGTGCTCATGGAGCTGCTGCCCGGGTAGGGGACGAAGGCCCCCGTCAGAGCGGCCGAGTGGGACACCCAAGCTGCCGGATCGATGGGTTGGATGGGCTCGTCTGGACGGGACCAGGAGGAGGATACGGTGAGTTCGCTGGGAGACAGCCCCCCACCCCACCCCATCGCCTCCTCCCGTTCCCCACCGATTGCTTCGTGGTGGGAAAACCCCAACGGATTTGTCCCACAAGCACCGAGCTCCCCTTTGCGGCGAAGGATTGGCCCGGACGACTTACTTCTGGGCAGAGTGAAATACCCTTGTGGGGAAGGGTCCCAGCACTTGGCCACCGTCAGCACAATGGGGCTGCAAAGGAAGGAAAGGGAGGGATCGTTTTTTTTGACAACGACGGGAGGCCTCCCCCACCCCATCAGGGGAGAGAGGGGGATTTTTGGCGGGACTCACCCCGGCTTGTGGACGATCTCCCGCAGAACTCGCACGGCGTCGTCGTTGCTCATGTTCTCGAAGTTGATGTCGTTCACCTGAGATTAAAAAGGGAGGGCGGGGGGCTGCTTTGAGCCACCTGGAGTTCTCCCTCACTTTCCTCCAATGGATGGGGAAGGAGTCTGAAATTCAGCCCTGGCAGGAATTGAGAGACTCCCGAGAAAGGAGCTGAAAACGTTTATGTTGGTGTGTTCCCTGAACTTGGTTGTTTTCTTGTAGACGTTTCATGAGCCAACTAGGGAACATTATCAGGGCTAGAGGGGAGAAGGACTGTGGGGTCCTGGGAGGTCACTCAGCTGAGTTGTTTTCTTGCAGGCATTTCATGACCCAAGTAGGGAACATCATCAGTGCTAGAAGGAAGTGGGGTTTGCTGACGAGGAGGAGGAGAGGAAGAGGAAGTGGACTGTGGGATTTTTGGTGCTCTCTGAGCTGGGTGGTTTTCTTGCAGACGTTTCATGACCAAACTAAGTAACATCATCAGTGCATTGGATTTGAGTCAGGAAACATCTGCAAGGAAACTGCCCAGCTCACAGAGCACCAAGGAGCCCAGAGTTGAACCCTGAGCCACAAGATATACTATCGGCTTCATGCTGCGTTGTGCAAAGGAAACGGGGGGAGGGCGCATCTCACCTGAAGCAACATGTCTCCGGGCTCAATCCGGCCGTCGGCGGCCACGGCCCCGCCTTTCATGATGGAGCCGATGTAGATCCCCCCGTCTCCCCGCTCGTTGCTTTGCCCCACGATGGAGATGCCCAGGAAGTTGTATTTTTCTATCAAAACAAGACCAGGAACAAAATAAGACCGGATCTAAATGTCTCCGAATTTCTTCTGAAATGAGTGAGCAGAGTGGAGAGGGGCAGTCTATCCTCATTCCCAAAAGGGGATATATATATATATATATATATATATATATATTTTAAAAAATGATCTTGATGGGTTTTCCGAGGAAGTCAAGACGCAAACCAGATGCCTTAAATCTCTGCCATGTTAAAAACGGGTCTTCTGCCCACTATGGGAGTGGTGTGGGAGGCAGAAGAGAGGCCATGGAGGGTACCCGCTCAAGCTCGATGACGATCCCTTCACCCTTGGGGGGGGGGTCTTTGTTGTGGCCTGTTGGTCGCAGCCAAATCAGAGGAGGAGGAGGAGGAGGGGGCGTGGGAGTCAGGATCAGCATCAAGGCAACCTTAAAGCTCCGAGGGGGAAGAGGGAATGGAGCTGGCGGCCGGGGGGGGGGGGGGGGAGGACCCTGGATCAGTCCTCAGATGGAGAGTCAACAGCCAACAGGTCTGGAGGTGGCTGATGAGGAAGAGGAGGAACAGCTGGGTCCAGTGCCTGATGCGCAGAAGGCAGAGGAGAGGAGAACACTGGAAATCTATGGGCCGGTCCTCGGGACAGAAGAGCCACGGATGCTAGCGAAGCCCCACCCCTAACTCTGGGGGAATCAAAGGCAGGGGGCGGAGATGAATAGATGTGGCAGACAATTATTCATCTCTCTGCCGGACAGACTTCTTAGCCTGCGTTGAGAAACTTTTTCGCCGGAGCTCCTAATAAAGGAATCTTTGAATTCACCCCAGAGGGTTTGTCGTGTTTGGGGAGCTGGGTCCGAACAGTCTTTTATTTTGCAACTTTTGCAACGTGAGGATCAGTTTTCAGCCCTCTCGGGGGTCTTTACCCATGTTTAGGGTGACGGTGATGATATTGAGCGACATGGTGGAGTCGGTGACGCTGCTGAAGGACGACGTCTGGAAGACAGGAGAAGGGAGGGGCAGATGCAGGATGAGGCCATCTGCGTCCCCCCCACCCCAGCTACAATCCTGGTCCTTTGGCTGCCCGGTGAGAGGAGACCGCCTGGGCCCCAGATGCTGAGACCTGGCCCTTGGCCCCACCCCACCCCACCCCACCGTGGGACCTACCCGTTCGAGGCGCGGCGGGCGCTGCTTCCTCCTCCGACGGTGCCGCTTGAGAAGGCGGGAGGCGCTGCTCTGCTCCGTGGAACTGCTAAACCTGCCGAGGAAACGGGCGAGCGGCTGTTAACAGGAGCGAAGGCACGACGGAAGCACCGTCTGGAAAGGGCACCGCCCGGCGACGCTTCCCGCAACCCACCCGACGCCACTGCAGGCGGCCCTCGGCACTGACGACCGCAAATGAGCCTCACATTTCCGTCGCTGAGCGAGACACTGGTTTTTATCTGCCCTGTTTGAAGGACCTTTCTGGCCACAGGGGTTAAGTGAATTTGGCTTCCCCTTGGATTTGTTTTTATTTATTTGCATTTATATCCCGGGCGGCTTACGCTATATGTCACGATGTTTTGGCAGAAGGTTGCAAAAGGGGATTGTGTCACACACACACACGGGACACTGCCAAGGTCATCAAGAAGAGTCAGTTGCGAACTGTCTGAATTTTGCTTATGCGATGCTGCGACCATTCTAAGTGTGTAAGTCCTAAGATCCTGTTTTCAGGGCCATCGTAAATTCAAACTGTCGCTAAAGAAATGGTCCTAAATTAAGGGCTGCTTGTAAACAAAAGCTATAAACAAAGTACTGTAAAGATATGAACGGCTCTAAGTAAAAGTTGGGGAGGGAGGGAGTAGGATGAGCGGGGGGTGGGGAGTGGGGAGGTGGGCTTTGTTATTAATCTATCAACCTGTGGGAGACACGATAGCAGCCTCCCAGTATTTGAGGGGCTGCTGCCCCAGAGAAGAGGGAGGTCCAATTATTCTCCAAAGCCCCCCCCGAAGGCAGGACGAGAAGCAACGGATGGAAACTAAGGAAGGAGAGAAGCAACCTGGAATTCAGGAAAAAGTTCCTGACAGTGGAAGAACTGTCAACCAGCGGAACTGCCGGCCACCAGAAATTGTGGGCGCTTCTTCAACAGCGGAGAGATTTGACGACCGTTTGCCTGGGATGATATAGAGAGTTCTCCTGCTTGAGGAGGGGTCGAAGACCTCCACTGTTCTATAGTGCAGGGGTCTCCAACCGTGGCAACTTTAAGACTGGAGGACTTCAACTCCCAGAATCCCCCAGCCAGCAAAGCTGGCTGGGGAATTCTGGGAGTTGAAGCCCTCCAGGCTTAAAGTTGGCTGGGGAATTCTGGGAGTTGAAGCCCTCCAGGCTTAAAGTTGGCTGGGGAATTCTGGGAGTTGAAGCCCTCCAGGCTTAAAGTTGGCTGGGGAATTCTGGGAGTTGAAGCCCTCCAGGCTTAAAGTTGGCTGGGGAATTCTGGGAGTTGAAGCCCTCCAGGCTTAAAGTTGGCTGGGGAATTCTGGGAGTTGAAGTCCTCCAGGCTTAAAGTTGGCTGGGGAATTCTGGGAGTTGAAGCCCTCCAGGCTTAAAGTTGGCTGGGGAATTCTGGGAGTTGAAGCCCTCCAGGCTTAAAGTTGGCTGGGGAATTCTGGGAGTTGAAGCCCTCCAGGCTTAAAGTTGGCTGGGGAATTCTGGGAGTTGAAGCCCTCCAGGCTTAAAGTTGGCTGGGAATTCTGGGAGTTGAAGTCCTCCAGGCTTAAAGTTGGCTGGGGAATTTGGGAGTTGAAGCCCTCCAGGCTTAAAGTTGGCTGGGGAATTCTGGGAGTTGAAGCCCTCCAGGCTTAAAGTTGGCTGGGGAATTCTGGGAGTTGAAGCCCTCCAGGCTTAAAGTTGGCTGGGGAATTCTGGGAGTTGAAGCCCTCCAGGCTTAAAGTTGGCTGGGGAATTCTGGGAGTTGAAGCCCTCCAGGCTTAAAGCTGCCACGGTTGGAGACCCCTGCTATAGTCTAACCATCCCTTCATGCGAAATCCCTCCGCTTGAAGGCACAAGCCAAGGTTTTAGGTTCTCACGCAAGGTTGGCAGGGTTGGGGCCCACCTCGCATGGGGGTGGGGGAGGGCAGGAGCAACAGCTGGAATATCCTGCCCGATGGGGCCCGGGCTATGGCCCTTGGGTTGGGTGGACCAATCCGAATGGGAAGACAAGAGAGCCAAGGCAGGAAGGAAACAGCTCTGGACCCTCCATGCGAGTCCCACCTCCGTGCATCCCTCCACTCCACCCCAGAGCAAGGAGGGCTGGCAGGCTTTCCTCCCGTCCCGCCTGCTTCCCGCCTCTCACCGGCTCATCGCGTCGTCGTCGTCCGAGTCGCAGAGGCTGGTAGTGTCCAGCTCGCTCGTCAGCAGCGTGGAGGAGCTCTCGTAGCCGGCCAAGTGGCGCTCCAGCCGGGATTGTCCGTTTATCCGGTGCCCGCCTGAGTCGGAAAGGGGAGAGGGTGTCAGAAGGGATTCACCCGCCAGGATTGGGGTCGCCGGCCTTCCCGTCCCTTCCCCGCCGGGAAAGGCCCACGGTTACCTCCGTGCTCCGTGCTCTCCCTGCGACGTGGCCGGTCTCTCCGCAGCGACACGACGGACTCCGTCTCGGTTTCGTGGTCCAGGTTCTCGCAGCTGCCTGAGAGGTTTGGGCTGCGAAGAAAAGCAGGTGGGTTATAGGGGTGAAGGTGCTGGTGCGGAAACCAGGAGGCCATGAGTTCTAGTCCTGCTTTAGGGAGGAAAGGCAGCTGGGTGACTTTGGGGCAGATGCCAGGGAGTTCTAGTCCCTCCTTAGGCATGAAAGCCGACTAGGTGACTTTGAACCAATCACCAGGAGACGGCGAGTTCTAGTCCGAAATGAGGCATGAAAGCCATTTTGGTGTCTTTGGGCCAATCACCAGGAGATGGTGAGTTCTAGTCCCATCTTAGGCATGAAAGGCAGCTGGGTGTCTTTGGGCCAATGACCAGGAGATGGTGAGTTCTAGTCCCGCCTTAGACATGAAAGGCAGCTGGGTGTCTTTGGGCCAATGACCAGGAGATGGTGAGTTCTAATCCCGCCTTAGACATGAAAGGCAGCTAGGTGTCTTTGGGCCAATGACCAGGAGATGGTGAGTTCTAATCCCGCCTTAGACATGAAAGGCAGCTGGGTGTCTTTGGGCCAATGACCAGGAGATGGTGAGTTCTAATCCCGCCTTAGACATGAAAGGCAGCTGGGTGTCTTTGGGCCAATGACCAGGAGATGGTGAGTTCTAATCCCGCCTTAGACATGAAAGGCAGCTGGGTGTCTTTGGGCCAATGACCAGGAGATGGTGAGTTCTAATCCCGCCTTAGACATGAAAGGCAGCTGGGTGTCTTTGGGCCAATGACCAGGAGATGGTGAGTTCTAATCCCGCCTTAGACATGAAAGGCAGCTGGGTGTCTTTGGGCCAATGACCAGGAGATGGTGAGTTCTAATCCCGCCTTAGACATGAAAGGCAGCTGGGTGGCTTTGGGACAATGACCAGGAGATGGTGAGTTCTAATCCCACTTTAGGCATGAAAGGCAGCTGGGTGGCTTTGGGCCAATGACCAGGAGATGGTGAGTTCTAGTCCCGCCTTAGACATGAAAGGCAGCTGGGTGTCTTTGGGCCAATCACTAGTCCTGCCTTGGGCTTTTTTTGGGGGGAGAAAATAGAAGGAAGGAGGAGCATTCAATATGATTGCCGTACCTGGAGTTCTTTATAAAGTAATATATGCAGGATAAAAATCTAATTAGTAAATAAATACAATCAAAGCTGCTTCCGAAAAAAAGTTAGCTCGAGCTTTCCTTCCATTACCTTAAAGAGCCCCCCACCCCCACCCCCGCGAAATTACTACTGAACTTCATCCCAGTCTTAAGCCCCCTTTTTAACCCCACAAGGTAAGAAGGAAGAAAGACACACACACACAAAGAGCCATGTCTACTCACTGGAAGGAAGGAGGGCGAGAGTCGCCAATGCCGCTGGTCCTCTCCACGGGCAACGGAGGGAGGGGAGGAGGAGGGGGGGAGGGCTCCGGGTGGACCTCTACGGGAGCGGGAGGAGGGGGCGGCGGCGGCTCAGGTGGGGGGACCTCGGAAGACACCAGCTGGGTGGCGAGGGGGGGGGAAGAGAAAGAGGGGAGTGAAGGCTTCAATCTGGCCCTTCCCCTTCCCCTCCCTCCCTCGGAGCTGAGTGGGGCCTTGCTGGGTCAGGCTGAGCCCCTCCCCATCTATTCTTCTTCCCAGAACAAACAAGAACCCCCCACCCCCGCCCCCAATACCACCCCCCCAGGACTGCAATCCCAGACCCCCAGAAGGCTCCCTGCTGCGGAGTCCCTGGGGCCATCGTCCCCGGCCGAAGGGAAGGGCAGGGGGCTTGCGTACCCAGGAGACGACTCTTCCGTTGAAGCAGGGCAGGGGGGCGCTGTCGTCCGTGATCTCCTCCTTCACCACCCTGCAGAGAGAGGGGATCAGTGAGAGTGGTGGTGGGGGGTGGAGAAGCCCCTCCCTCGCTGTCCGGACAAGGAAAAGGATGTTGGGGCACCTGGAGGTCCAGAAAATGGGCCCACACAATGCTCTCTTTGGGGGCGGGGGAGGGTCCATGGGTCCTCATTGCTTCTCATAAATCCCCCATCGTTTGAGAGGCAGAAAAGAGGGTCTCACCTCCGCCCCCCCTGGGGATCCCTTCGAGGTCCAGGTGACGGTGCCCATGGGGGGGGCTTTAATCTCTCCATGCTCTCCTTGGGGAGGGGTCCATGGGCCCCAACCTCTCAGGAGCCCATGACCCCCTCCTCCCCCCATGGGGTCCCCTTGAGGTCCAGGAGACGGGCCCATGGGTGTGGGGTGGGCTTTCCCCCTCAAATGTAAATAGGACCCACAGCTGCTTTGGAGCGCCTATGGCCCCCCCCTCACTTCGTAAAGAGGGCCTCATCCTGCCATGAGGGTCCTCTCGAGGTCCAGGAGACGGGCCCAGGAGGGGCCTCTTAACCACTCCATGCTCTCCTTGGGGGAGGGGTCCATGCCCCCCCCCTAACCCCTCAGGAGCCCACGACCCCCCGCCAAGCCCCTCCTCTCCAGAGAAAGGGGGGCCCTGAGGTCTCATGCCCCCCACTTCCCTCCTTGGGGGGGGGATGCACAGACCCCCCCACAGCAACTCAGATGCACCCAGGAAATGAGAGAGAGAGAGAGAGAGAAAGTGGGAGAAAGCAGAACCATCCTTCTTCCCCCTTTGGGGTCCAGCAGAAAAGGGAGGCTCCTTCCCCGTAAGGGACCCCTCGAGGTGCAGTAGACGGGCCCATGGCTCTCGGGCCTCCCCCCTGTGTTCTTGGGGGGAGAGAGAGAGAGAGAGAGAGAGAGAGAGGGAGGGAGAGGGAGAGAGAAGGGAGTCTCCTTTCCTCCCCCAGAGGGACCCCCTCGAGGTCTAAAAGACGGGCCCAAGCGGTCTTTCAGGCCCACGCGTGGGGGTGGTGGGGGAACGGCGCCCACGACCCGACCCCTCCCCTCCCCACTTAGGAAAGCAGGGCCTCCTCCTCCTCCTCCCCCCCCCGCCACAAGGGGACCCCTGGAGGTCCAGCAGACGGGCCCACGGCTCTCTGGCCTCCCCCCCCCGAAGAGAGAGGAGGGAGCACGGGCCCCTCCCTCCTCGAGAGAGAAAGGGATCCTCCTTCCCCCCCCCCGAGGGACCCCTGGAGGTCCAGCAGACGGGTCCAGGCGTGGGGACGGGGGGGGGGGGACGGGCCTACCCGAAGTCCTGGTCCATGCTCTTGAAGAAATACTTGGCGCCGGGCCGGGCCAGGGCGGCCTTGACGTGGCCGAGGGTGAGGCGCTCGGCCGGCACGGCGATCTTGACCAGGTAGGGCGTCTCCTCCTCGTCCAGGTGGTAGATCACCTTCGTCTCGGCCGCCGCCGCCGCGGGGGGGCCGCCCGCCGTCGCCATGGGGACCCTGTGGGGGGGGAGGGGGGGGGGGGGGAGACTCTCGGGTCGCGCGGCGGCGGCGGCGGCGGCGAAACGACGGCGGCGGTAACGCGCCTCCCTCCCGTGCGTCACGACGTCATCACGCACGGCCCCGCCCCCCCGCCGAACGGCGCACGGCTGGCCTTCCGCTCCCTCATCGCGCGAGACTCCGCCCAACGAGCGGAGCGCATGCGCCGCGCCGCGCCGCCGCGAGGACGGCTTTTCCCTCCTTCTAGCGCGCACGCGTCCCATTCGGAACTCCGCCCCCCGAGGATCCTCCCGGCGCCCGCCCTCTGACGCCCCACCTATAGCGCGCATGCGTCAAAGGCGTCGCTTTCGTCTTCCGCCCTTCCCGCGCGCATGCGTCACGAGCAACGCTCCGCCCCGGAGAGTCGCCCTACATCCATCTCTCGGCGCGCATGCGTGAAATACACGACTCCGCCCCCTCCACAAGAATCTCTTCGCCCTCCCTTCGGCGCGGATGAGTCACATCGACTCCGCCCTCGAGAGCCTCCCTTTCCCCTCTAGCGCGCAAGCGCCATCCCACCCGCTGCACCCCTTCTGCGTCATCACGCAGGACCACGCCCACCATGGACGTCCAACCGCCCTCTCGCTCGAGGAGCGTCACGTGGCCGAGACAGTGGTGGGCGGGTGCCACTGCCGGAAGTGGTCGCCGGGTTCGGCGTCACGTGGGCGGAAGGTACGCGCGTCATGCACTCCCCGGGCGCTTGCGCGAGCGGAAGTAAGCCTCCCTCGCGGGGGCAGTCTACCTGCTTCTGCCCCCCCACCCAAAAAAACCCAAAACAAAACTATCAATGAAAAGCCGAGGCCTCTGTAGAAACTGCCAAAGGGTCTACGTCTCTTTATTTACAGTCGAAAACTCTGCCATGTACACCTCTGCAAATATTAAAACAAAAGTGGAGGGAAGAGAGGGGCCTGTCCCAGCCTCTCCCCCCCCCCACACACAACTGGTCAGGCGCCTCTCATCCCTGCCCGGCCTCAGAAGGTCCAAAGGGGGTCAACATGGTTGGTTGAGGGGACAAAAGAAACCCCCCCCTCCTCCTGTTCTTCATTGGTTTAAACCAGGAGGGTCTCCAAATGGGGCCCCTTGGAACAGGGGTCTCCAACCATGGTCCCTTTAAGACTTGTGGACTTCAACTCCCAGAGCTTTGCTGGCTGAGGGACTCTGGGAGTTGTAGTCCACAAGTCTTAAAGGGACCAAGCTTGGAGACCCCTGCCTTGGAAGACTTGAGGACTCCCAGCTGGGGAATTCTGGGAGTCGGAGTCCACAAGTCTCCAAAGGGGCCCCATTTGGAGGCTCCCACTCCAGAAGCCTCCGTATGAATGGGGACAAAGTCAAACTGCACCCCTCTTCGAAGCACAACCAAAGAAATCGGGGTGCAATGTCCTTTTTGCCTCTCAGACCCCTGGGCCCAAATCAACCGAAGTTCGGACGTGTCCCAAAACATCAGGAGCACAAACTGGGGTTCCTTAAAAACCTTCCCAACCGAGAAACACCAACTGAGCCGGGGGGAAATGAAACCAGGAAAAGGAAGGAAAGATGGGGAGGGGGCGGGGGCGGGGGGGGAGAACAAAAAAAACAACAAACCCTTTTTGTCTTCTATTTACAGAGAAGAAGAAGAAAAAGATGGAGCAGGACAAAAGAGGAGAGGAAGAGGAGAAGAGTCCAAAAGGAAACCATCCGTCGTCGCCGTCGTCCCCCGGCTGTCCTTACGGCCGGCGGCCCAAGAGTGGACAAAGGGACCTTCCCGATCGCCTGAACGCCTGATCGAGCCCACGAGCGGGAGAGAAAGTGGGGTCTGAGGCCAGAAGGGCCCGCTGCAGCCTGGCCGGGATCGGCCAATTTTGAATAAATGCTGGAGTCATCGTCATCGCCACTTCTGCTGGCCCGGCGCCTCGTCTTCGGGCCCCGACGTTCAAAGGGGACCCCAATCCAAAGCGAGCCCCCCCTCCCCTCTCTCTGCTCCGTCCACAGTCTTGGGTGGTTGGTGGTTGTTGTTGCTTTGTTTCCTCTGCGGGACGAAAGCCCGACCGAGAGCCACGGCCCCCCCACCTCCTGTGCTAGGGGTCCCCTCCGCCTGCCCGCGACGCCGGAGGGACCGTTGCGCCGAGAGCCGTGGGCGGCTGTGGGGCCAGCAGCGCCTGCTTCCGCGAGCTTTCTTTGCACTTCTGGCAAAAGAAAATGTCGGGGACGTTGGTCTTCTTGATCTTGGCGCAGGAGAGGTGGATCCAGGTGCCGCACTGGTTGCATTCGATCATGGGCCGCCCCGCGAACGGCTTCTGGCAGTAGCAGGTGATGAGGTCCCACGAGTCGTCACCTGGAAAAGCAAAGGCGGACGTTGAGAAAGGAGCACAGAGACACATTCAAGAAAATGTATATTTGCCCGGCCAACTCGCTCTCAGTTCACAACCGTTTGTGTGAAATGGTATATATTTCGCCGTGAGCTGAAAACGCACCTATTTATTCAAGCGGGACTGGCTTAGAAGTTTTATTAAATTTTAATTGGGGCTATTTATATTTTAGGGTTTTAAATTTTGGCCATCTTGTAATATGTTTTGTTTTAGTCTTGTTTTAAAGGTGTATATTGTGGGTTTTTATTTGGCTGTACACCGCCCTGAGCCCTTCGGGAGAAGGGCGGTATAAAAATCGAATAAAATAAAATAAATAAATAAATAAATAAATAAATATAGCAGGGGTCTCCAACCTTGGCAACTTTAAGCCTGGTGGACTTCAACTCCCAGAATTCCCCAGTTGGGGTATTCTGGGAGTTGAAGTCCTCCAGGCTTAAAGTTGCCAAGGTTGGAGACCCCTGCTATATAGAGTTTCCTGCTTGAGCCGGAGGATTGGACTAGAAGACCTCCAAGGTCCCTTATGGGCGGCTTACAGGAAAGAAACCCAATATAGAAACAGTAAAACAGAATAGCCCCCCTCCTATCCTATCACTCTTGAACAAGTACAGTCCTTGACTTACGACATTTCACTGGAAAAAGGGACTTACTCTTATACCATCCCCTGTGGTCAGGTAATTTAAAATTCAGAGGCTTGGCAACTGGCGTGTACTTATGACTGTCGCAGGGTCGATTGATCCCATTTTGCGAACTTCTGACACCGGGGAGCCGGATTCACTTAACAACCACGTGGGTAATTTAACAACTGTAGTGATTCAATTAACGGCGGCGGCAGGAAAGGTCGTAAAATGGGCCAAAATTAACTTAACAGCAGTCTTGCTGACCAACAGTAATTTGGGGCTCTGTTGTACGCAACTTAAATCTACCAGCATAATTTGGAATGATGACGTTGAGAGATTTGCAGGTTCTAAGGAACAGACTCGGAATTGGCCCATAATTGATTCAAAATCTCCCACAAATCTGACAAGAAATAGTAAGGAAAACTGCTGTAAACTGCCCAGAGTTGCTTGATATCCTGAAGCAGTATATAAATTTAACGAATAACTAAATCAAAGTCGTACCGATCTTGGAAGGGGTCAGGTAAAAGGTGGGGAAAGATGACCCCTTCGTGACTTGTGGACTTCAATTCCCAGAATTCTTGAACCAGCCTGGGAGTTGAAGTCCACAAAGAAATAAAGAGGTTGCAATTCCCCACGACCCTTGGGGTAAAGGAACCGAATTAAACAAAAATCTCAAATATCGCAGGATTTAAGCAACTGGATCTTGAATGAATGGGCCTCCAGGCGGGAAACAGACTTGGCTGCTACATCATCGGGGGATTGTTCAACCCAGGGTCCTGTCTCGTGTCCGTGTGAGGCTGGGAACTAACCCAGTTTCCACAAAGTTTGGATTCAACCAGCTTAGAATCTTTCATCTGTCATTCGGCACGTATGAATCTAAACCCACACTGAAACTCACACGGCCTAGGCTAGAGTTCAGCCTGGCTCCAGAGGTTGGTAATTGCGCCCGTAACTATTTATTGAATTAGAATTTTGTCTTGCCTTCATTACTTTATAAATAATTTAAGATGGCAAATAAACCTAATCCTTCTTCCTCCTTCTATTCTCTCCACAACCACCCTTGTAAGGTGGGTTGGGCTGAGAGAGAGGGAGGGATTGGCTTTCATGACCAAATCAGGACTAGAACTCCCAGTTTCCATGCGATTGGCCCAAAGTCGCTCACCTGGTTTTCATGCCTAAACTGGGACTAGAACTCACCATCTCCTGGTCATTGGCCCAAAGTCACCCAGCCGGCTTTCATCGCTACGGCAGGACTAGGACTCCCGGTCTCCCAGTTTCTAACTTGGTCCCAAAAATGATCGTTCGGCCAATGTAAGAGAGATCAGGAGACGGCCCCCCGACAGGCGAATCCTAACCCTCGAGAGAGGCGGGTGGGGGGGGTGGGTGTCTCTCGTCTCACCTGATTCTACCATGATGTCCTCGTCCATGACCCTCATCTCGCCTTCGCTGGAGCTCCCTTCCCCGTCCTGGCTGGTCTCTGTACTGATGCCCTCCTTCCCTTCTGTGTCCTCCAACTTAATAGGGAAAGTGGTGGCCAGCAGCTCCGGCGGCGCCTGGACCGAGACCCGTGCCGTGGCCGCCCCCGCCCCGTCCTCCCCGCCCGGCCGCAGCGGGCCCGCCCCGTCCTCCTCTTCCTCTTCCTCCTCCTCCTCCTCCTCCTCTTCCGAGTCCGTCTCGCTCACGGAGGCTTTGTGCTTCTGCTTCTCGCCCCGCTCCGACCGTTTCAACTTCCGCTTCTTGCTCTTTTTGATGCGCGAGCGTTTCTCGCCCACCGAGTCGCTCCGGTTCCGCTTGGCGGCCCCGGCTTCCAAGGCGGCTTTCCGGTTCCGCTTGTCCTTCTTCTTGTCGGTGGCGACTTTGGGCCCGGCTAACGGGGGCGGCTGCTTCCCCACCGGGTCTAAGTCGAAAAGGGAGTCCTTGAGCTTCATCTTCTCCAGCAAGGAGCTGTCGGATTTCAGGCGGCGGAAAGCCGCTTTCTTCTTCGACGATTTGGCCTTCTTGACGAAGGTCTCGATGGTGTGTAGGTCCGACTGCGTGGATTCCCAGCCGTCGCTGTCCACCACGCTCTCCGGACGGAGCGGGGAGTTGGAGCCGGACGGCGTCCAGTCATTCTCCTGCCGGGAAGACAAGACAGATTAACCCTAATCCACCCCGATTAACGGACATCCAGATTCCTGGAAAGAAAAGATGTGACCTGACACAAATATTACCAGGTTTCAATGCCAGGACAGGCAGGCCTTGACTTACAAAAGTTCGTTTAGTGACTGTTCAAAGTTACAACACGCTGGGGGAAAAAAAGAGGACCATTTTTCACACTTATGACCACTTCAGTTCAATTCAAGTATTTGGCAACCAACTCCTATTTATGATGGTCGCAGCGTCCCCGGATCGAAATTCAGATGCTTGGCCGATGACTCATCCTTATGACGGTCACAACGTCAGGGGTGTGTGTGTGTGTCACATGATCCCCATTTTTGACCTTCTGATGAACAAAGTCAATGGAGAAGATGGATTCTCTTTGCAGCCCTGCTACTAACTTAACAATTGCCGTGATTCGCTTAACAACTAGGTCGTAAAATGGGAACAACGCTTCCTGCACAAGCGTCTCCCTCAGCAGCAGAAATTTTGGGCTCAGTTTGGAAATTGAGGACAACTGGGAGAAAAAGCAGATTTTTCTCCAACTAACGAACGCTGCACTTAATTGGATAAATGGCCTAGCTATTAATACATAGGACCGGAGTGGTGCAGTGGCTTAGAGATGGAGCTCTCGCCTCACAATCAGGAGGCTGTGAGTTCGATCCTAGGTAGAGGCCAATATTTCTCTCTCTCTGGGCACAATGAAATTATATCTGCTGAACAAAACTCCGCATTGGCGACAGGGAAGGGCATCCGGCCAGTAAGCTGCTAGCTCCATTCAGTTGCCCCCCATTGCAAGGGATTATGGGGTTGTTAAAAGACGATATTAATACATAGAACCCCGATTTCAATCTCAAGAAGCAACGTTATTTCAAAACGCAACCTGCAACTCACTCAGTTCCTCCCTCCTTGGACAACCGATCGCATCCTTCCATCCTCCGCATGCCCTATTATTATTATTATTTTAGGCATGTGCCTTAGTGCCATATTCTTTATAGTTATATAATTAAAGCTCTAATCACCAACTTGGGAGAAAGTTTTGAGTTCGTTCCTTCTCTGACGCTCCTGAATCCGGATTTTATGCCGCCGCCTCCTCCCTCAGGCTATATAGAGCAGGGGTCTCCAAGCTTGGTCCCTTTAAGACTTGTGGACTTCAACTCCCAGAGCCCCTCAGCCAGCAAAGCTGGGAGTTGAAGTCCACAAGTCTTAAAGGGACCAAGCTTGGAGACCCCTGATATAGAGCCCCTTTTGGCTGTCCCTGTCTGGCTTTCTTTTTTTTTTTCCAATTTATATTCTATGCGTGTGTATGTCAGTTTGGCCCTCTCTCCATCTCTCTTCCAGTTTCTCCCGTGGCCCCTTCTAGTGCAATATTTCTGGGGACCCCCAGCCCAGATGTGCGGGCTTCCCTTTAGTTTCTCTTGCATCACAACTGTTGTCGCTCTGCAATGCCACAAGTGATTTCACTTCAGCGAGGCGAACTGCGATAAGGATGCAAAAGCGGTGGGCTTTGTGAAGGCGATCCCACATTATTCCCCCCCCCCCGTGTCCCGTAACTCGTTGGCATTCACGTTCGCAACCCTTTCAAAATCTTTATACGGTTTATACAACAACAACGCAAAACAAAAACAGCTGCTGGGCCCAGTTGTGAGTTATAACACAGCAGGGCTTTCCAAACGTGGTGGCCCCTTTAAGACGGGTGGACATCAGCTCCCAGAATTCCCCCAAATTGCTGAAGTCCACCCGTCTTAAAGGGGCCACGTTCGATAAACCAAAATAAAATTTGATGATCACATCCGGACCACGACGCTTTCAAAACCAGTAGCCCACAAACCACGGCTTAAAAAAATTATGGTTTATATGGGCAGCTCCGGTGGGTACGTAAACTCTCCAATATGTAACTGGGATTAAAACAACCCGTAGTAGAAGTAACCAAGGTGTTGCAAGCCGGGTTGCTCGCCATCTGCTCCCCGGGAGACGCAGAAGGTTAAGCCACGTTCCGGGAAACAGCCCGGCTTAGCCACATCTAAGGTTGAGTGGAAGGGGTCAGGAAACAAGCCGCTAATCCCAATCCAGGGTCAGCTTCCAAACCAGCTGTAATGTTTAGCCCAAGCTCCCAGGGAGCCCAAGAACTACCCTTCCCAAGATGCACCGCGCTTCCAAGCCCTGCCCACCCGAACCAAGCAGCAGAGAGAGAGAGAGAGAGAGGCGCGTGTCCGGGCTGGCTTTGGCAAGGGAGGGGGGGGGAAGCTGCCTACATTTCCCAGCGTGCACCGCCTCGCCGCGTCGGCCCGAAATGGCCTCCGAGGAGGCTGGGAGTTGCAGTTCCTCGCCGGAGCTTTCAAAGGCTGGGGAAAAGGAGCATGGAAGAGGAGCTGGGAAGGGCAAAGCTGGGGAAAAACAGCATGGAAGAGGAGCCGGGAAGGGCAAGAGGGGGGCTGCCAATGCAAAAGGAGGGGCTCAAGATCCCCCCGCTAAGAAGACCTCCCCCCCATTTTATCCCTCCCTCCCTCCCCTCCCCTCCCCATAGAAACTTGCCATGCGGGAATTGGGGGGGTGGTGGGGAGGCATTGCATTGCTTCCATGCGTGCAGACTTGGGGGGGGGGGAGGGAGGTGATTTAGGGGGAAGGGGCGATCTTTCTTTCTTTCCTTCCCTCCCCAAAAGCCCCCACCCACCCACCCACCTTCCCATCGCTCACCTCTTTGGAGGAAGGGATGTAGCCGGCATAAGCCAGGACGAAGCTGCAGAATTTGTTGAAGTCCTCGATGGTGCGTTGTCGCTTCTCCGGAGGCTGGTAAGGATTTTATTGGGGGGGGGGGCGGGGGAGGGAGAAACGGACGTTAAACGGAGACTTGCGTGCAGGGAAAGGCGTCCGCCCCCCCCTCCTCCTCCTCTCCCCTCGCTTCCTTTGGGGGGGGGGAGGTCTCGGCATGCACACCCTGGAGAGAGAGAGACAGAGACCTCCCCCTCCCCATTTTGCTCCTTCCATCCAAGTTTCCCCCCCTCCTCCACCCCCACCCCCCCAAATAGGGTTTCTCAAGGCGGGTGGGGGGGGGGGAGCTTCCCATCCGGAGCACATGGGCCGATGTTGCAAAAGCATCGCCTGTTGGTGGGGGCTGGAGAGGAGGAGGAAGCCCCCCCCCCCCACAGGCCGAGAGTAGAAGACGCCCCTCCCGCGGAAGAGAGCCTCCCCTCCCAGAAACTTCCCCCCGTTTCTTCTTCTTCTTCTTCCCTTACCTGCGTCTCGGCTTTGAGGCTCGGAGGGGGATCTGGAAAAGGGGATGATGGGGGGGGGGAGGGAAGAGAGGGAACAAAAAAGAGAGAGAGAGAGAGAGGAGGGGCTTGTTAGGCGGGAGGAGGGGGCCGTTTGAAAGGAGAGGCCTCTCGACGCCCCTCCTCCTCCTCCTCCACCCCACCGCGAGGAGGAAGCGCCGCACAAAGCGGAGGAGAAGAAGAGACCCCCGGCTCCTTCCTCCTCCTCCTCCTCCTCCCTCCCCCTACAGCCATCCGGGACCACCCACCCACTCAGCCGCCCCCAGCATTGCGGGAGGGCGCTGATCCCCGCGGGCTCTGGAGGGGGGGGAGGGAAGGGAGGCTGGCTGGCTGGCTGGAGACCCTAACCCTCCCCTTTCCCCGGTTAAAGAGGGAGGGGCTTCCAGGCCTTCAGAGCCCCCTCCCGCCCTTTAGAAACCCCCACACACACACACCCCGGGTGAGAAGCGGGTTTTCCGACCCCCCACTCCCAACTTTGCCCTTCCTGGCTCCAACGGGGCCCCTCCCTCCGGTGCCCTATACCGGAGAGGGGGTCTTCCCGCCCCCAGACCCCCTTTCGTTTCCCGCCCCCCCCGCCTGGCTGGCCTCTCGCCTACCTTCGGGGCTCGGCTCCGCCATGGCCGGCCCCTGCCCTGCCCGCCCCGGGGACTCGCAAAGCCGCCGCTGCTCTCGCCGCCTCGCCCGGTGCCGCCGCCGCCCTCCTCCTCCTCCCCTCCCTCCCTCCCTCCCGCAAGCTCGGAGCGGCCGCCCCTCCCCTCGCTCATGCCCCGCCGCGGTGCATCTCGGGAGGTGGAGTCTCGCCAGCCGCAACGCTGTCCCGCCGGCAGGGCGGCTCGGCACTACGGCTCCCGGCGGGCCGCGCGGCCGCGCCTGCGCGGGGCCGCCAAACCCCGCCGCCCGCCCCACTCGGCTCGCGCCACTGTCGCGAGGCACGCCGGGGAATGTGGTCTTGGGGGCCCCTTGAGGGAGGCGCGGGAAGAGAGGATCTTGGGGGCTGTAGTCCCGAGGAGAGGAGGAGCCACGCGATGGCCGGGCTGGGCTGGGCTTTTCTTTGGCGAAGGGAAACAAAACAAAACTCCGGCGCTCCCCCGGTTTTGGCGGCGAGCGGCTCTCTTGACGTGCTCAGGAGCTGCCTCTGATGGGAGGTCTGGCGAGGGGGGCGGAGACTTGATGGCGAGTGGGGATTAAAAAATCCAGGACACGCGTGTCGTGTGAATGCAGGAAACAATTAGGATTCGCTTCGTTAAGACAAAAGGACCGTTTTACGCCTGGCTGGGAGATTGCCAGCCTTGGCCAAACTGGCTAGGTTGAGGTTTCTGATGGAGAGAATGGGCACAAGAGACCCACGTAGGTCTCCGGCCAAACAAGGATGGCACGAAGGGCCACAAACGGGGATCAAACTTGCTAAGGGGCCATTACGGCTCCTTGACCCAGATTAGGGGGGGGTCTCTAAACTTGACAACTTCCAAGACTTGTGGACTTCAGGAATCCCCCATTCAAAACATGCCTGGTTTGTTTTTTCCCCTCCTAGCTCCTAGTGTGGCGAGATTACAGAGGAAGGGATCACAAGAGAGTAAGCAAAGAGTTTGCAAGTCCACAATGTTACCAAGTTTGGATAGCCCCCCCCCACAGCAATGCAAGTCCTGAGGGTCCTTTAGCTGCCAATCAAACCTTGCGTGCCTTGGGGGGGTGTTTCCTTCTGCACTGAAAGCCCCCCACCCCACCCGCTAAAATGGCTGGCTGGTTTTCACCCTCTTTGTTCCATCTGCTACTACAGGGAGCAGAAGAGAGCGCAACACTTATCCAGGGTAGCTCAGGAGGGAACCTGATTGCGCTAACTCACACTTTTATTAAAAGCCGCCACTCGCAAAAGGTGTGAGTGGGCACCTTCTGATTTCTGGAAGGTTGTTATTCCTTGGGGGGAGTTAAGGATTGAGCCCACCACCACATCCCCTCTAGGGTGGAAGAGAATGTGGGGGAAATTCCGAGAGTCACAATGGTTGAGAAACGCTGGACCAGAGATTCTTCTGCCCCCCCCCCCCCTCCACACACCCGTTATTCAACTCTGCTGTCCCAGATTCAGGCCCCAGATTTTTTGCAATGTCCCCGACGCATGAATTAAAAACCACGACAATAAAAATTCTCCAGAGTCTGACATGGTTTCCTTATATACCTTTTTTTTTTTAATTAGCATTCGTTTCCCATCCCATCCCCGAAACTCCGGTTACAAGAAGTCTGCCAGACGACGCACCTCCCTGATGAAAGCAAACTCAGGGTGCGCGGCAAAGGGAGGGAAAAATAATCAGAAAAACTGAAAAGGGGAGGGTTTGTTTGTTGCTTTGGGAGAGAAATTCCAGATCTACCTTTTCAACAGAAAAAAAAAATGGAAAGAAAGCAGGGAGGGAGAAAATGCAAGGGAGAGGTATTTAATTTTAGCCACAACCACCACAAAAGAAAACCCAGAGCGAAGCCAAAGGAGGGAGGGAGGAACTAAAAGAGGAAGAAGAGTTTAAAGATTCACAGCCAGAAATTAAAGGGGTTGGGGTGGGGGTTGGGGGGGAGAAAGAGAACCCTCCATTTTCCTGGAGCAAAAAAAACAAAAACAAAAAACCTTTTTAACATAAAATCAACAACAAGTAACAACAGAAAGTGCAGGTCCCTTCAGGGGCAGGTGCCCCTCGGCGGCAGCCAGCGGACTCGGGGGTCTTACATGCCGCCATAGACGCTCTCGTCGCTGTAGGCAATATAAAGGAAAAAATCTTCCTCATGGTGTTCCTGTAATAGGGGAGGGGGGGGAGATGCTGTTAGATCAAAGCACTTTAAGGGGTGGGGGCAGATCTCAGCTCAAGCCACCCAACTACCATAGTTCAAGGCACAGAGTTGTAAAATCTACACAGTCTTAATCTTTAGGCAGTCAAAGGCGGCCCCACCCACCAAACAACCTGCGTGAATAGCAGGGCTGAGGGGTGGTGTGAAGGCCCCCCCCTCTACAAACATACCTGCCACCCTACTCTCTCAGTCCCAAAGACTACAAGTCCCATCAGCCCTTCTCCCAGCCAGCGTTAGATTTTATTTTACTGGGGAAATTTATGAGTCTCTGCAAAAGCGACCCAGCAAGTCAAAAACAGCAGAACAAAACAGTAAAATATCACAATTTACTATCACCTTCTTTTACTGGCCGCACTCTTTAGTGTTCATCATCATCATCATTAAACATGAAACTCGGTCAACTTGAACATTTAAAAATGTATCATAAGTACCACTGACTGGTGCAACCTGTACCAACCCTTAGGAACAGTCAATGGTATTTCTGATGCATTTTTAAATGTTCGGTTGACTTGAGTTTTGTTTCATGAATAATGAATAATATAATTAGTAGTAGTTTTGGAAATACACTCAGTTTTCCTTATTTTTTTCTATGATTATTGTGCTGTTTTGAAAGTATAGAGTTGCTTGCATACCGGCGACAAATTCCTTTTTTTTTTAAATTTGCATTTATATCCCGCCCTTCTCCGAAGACTCAGGGCGGATTACACTATGTTAGCAATAGTCTTCATCCATTTGTATATTATATACTTTTATTGCCCCCTCCAACAATCTGGGTCCTCATTTTACCTCCCTTATAAAGGATGGAAGGCTGAGTCAACCTCGGGCCTGGTGGGACTTGAACTTGCAGTAATTGCAAGCAGCTGCTGTTAATAACAGACTTAGTCCGTTGAGCCACCAGAGGCCCTTGCGGTATCTACTAAACATCCTCGGCCAGACAAATAAAAGTATAAATCGGAATAAATTTTAGCAGGAAGATTTGACGGGAGGACAGGATTCCAGCTCAGGTAAGGAGGTCAAAAGGCTCCTTTCCGAAGGCTTTTCGTTTGTCTCCAATTTTTCTTTTTTCTTTTTGTGTGTTTGGCCTTTGAAACCTTGTGCCAATTTGTTGTTTACTGAGGTTGACGAATCTATTTGAGGCTGAATATATATATATATTACATATATATATATATGATGGGGTTTTTTTTTTTAGGAGAAAGGGAAGGGAAAGACCCACCTGGTAGAGCTGCCCCATGGTGGCACTGGTGGGGGGGATGACGTTGTTGACGAAGAAGAAAAGGGCGTCCTCGGCCCGCAGGTGGATCCTTTTCCGGATGAGGAAGTAAAACTGGCCCACTGGGGAAAGGGCACCAAGAGGAGATCCAGTCACAAAAAAAGGAAGCGCCAAAATGGGGAAGAGACCCTTAAAGGGGGTCTCCCATGGCCTGGTGGGGGAATCCCCATGAATAAGCTCCCCTCCCCCATCATCCATGAGCCCCTCCCCTCCTCCTCCTCCTCCCCTCTGGGGTCTCACCTGTGAGGTCGGAGGCACCAGGTATTTCTTCTTATCCAGGTCCCCTATTCGGGCCTTGGGGGCTTTTTCCACGATGACCTGCCGGGGAGAGAGAGAAAGAGAGAAGGACGCTGGGGGGGGGGGGGCAGGAAAGCCCCGTCCGGGAAAGTCCGGACGCCCCCAAATGAGGCGCCGCGGGGGGGGGGGGAGCGGCGGCTCTAGAGACTCACCGGGACCCTGTCCGGGTACTTCTTGCGGATCTTCTCCCCCTCGGAGCGGCGCTTCTCGAACGGGTGCTCCTCCTTGTAGACGAACTTCATGGCGGCGGCGGCGACGGGCGGAGGAGGCGACGCGGCGGACCGAGGAAGGGCCGCTGCACCCAGGAAGCGCGCATGCGCGGGGGCCGACTCGGCGCAGCGATCCGAGGGCGGAGAAAAAAGGAGTCCCGGCCGCGGCCGCGGCCACGCCCACCGAAGGCTTCTCCCGGTTCCCCGCGGGCGGCGCCGGCGCCGTTTGGTGGTTCGGATGGCCGCGAGGGATCCTTGCTTGGAGGGGCTGTTGGCGTCGACGCCGGCCGGGGTTCTCCTCGGGAGGAAAGCCGTTTTGCCTTCCACTTTGACGAGGCCCCGCCTCCTCTTGGACGCGTGACGTCACCCGCCGTGCGTGGCTTGCGTGATACCAAAACAAAGTAGTGCGCCGACCCCGCCGCGGGGGAAACGAGGCCTCGAACGGGACGGAAAACGGGGGGGGGGCCGAAGGCAAAAGAGGCGGGGGGTATGAAGGGAGCGGCCCCCTCCCACGTAAAAAAAGGACCTCTTCTCTTTTCGAAGGCGGCTTCCGCTGAGGCGCGGAAGGACACGGCGAAAGGGAGAGGGGCGGTGCAGCGTCCCATCATGTGACTGACGTCACCGGAGAGGAATGGTCACGTGGCTCTGGGCTGTCTCGCCCGGCCCGGGCGCGGGTCACGTGGTGCGGCTGAGCACCCCAGGCGGACTACAACGCCCATGCTCGCTTTGGGGATGGGCATTGTAGTCCCCAGGGGCTGCTGGGGCAAAGGGAAGGGCCGCTATTGGGGATAATAAAGGGGGAGGGGGGGTGTCCCCAGGCATGAGCAGCTCCCCCCCCCCTTTTGCAATGTGTGTAGACCACAATCTGGGGTCACAACAAACCACAGATTGTGGTTTAGAAACATCAAGGATTTGGGGGAACTAACACACCGGCTCCTGGTGCAAAACACACACACACACACACACACCCCTAAGGGAGAGGAACATGGCTCGTCCTTGACTTACAACCCCAACAGAGCCCGACATTTCTGTCGCTAAAGCGAGACAGTTGCCGCTTTGCCGCCCCGTTTTACGACCGCCCTCGCCAACGTTGTGAAACGAACGTTATCAAGTCGGTGGCGTGGTTGTTAAAAGCGAAGCCGGTCGCAAAAGGGGATCTTTTTTTTTTCTTTTTCTTTTCTTCTTCCAGTGACCTTTGGTCCCTAAACGAAACGGCCGTTCAGTCGAGGACCGCCTGTATAGGGAAACCGCCGCCGCCCTGCCCACATGCCGTCAACTCCCTCCCCGGGCAAGAAGAACGGCTACGAGACGGTTTCAATGTTTTTCTTTCTTTTTTTTCCTTTTCCCACCTCAGTTCAAGCCTGTATCGTATCTCCTCCTTCGAGACCCCCGCCCGTCCCAGAAGTCCGAGAAATAAAATAAAAACCAAGCCATCCTGGCATGAGGGGGGGACGACGGAGGGGAGGGAAGGGGGGGCCTGTCCGCCACACCGATCCGAGCGGAAGGGGCCTGGAGGAGAGGAAGGAGCCTCGGAAAGAAAGCCAGACTTTGCCAGTATATTCGAAAGCTCCTTCTCCGATGAAGCGGCCCCCTCCCCACATTTTATCCGAGGATTGCAAGGTGGGGGGGAAGAAACGAAAACCACAGGAAAGCTGGGGAGGGAGACGAGCTGCTCTTCCCGCTGAGGAAACACAGCCTCCTTTCCCGGGAAAAGTCTGTCCAAGCGTTGCTCTCGGCGGCTGGCCCGGTTTTTCACCCCCTTTCTTGTGCATCCCGGGACCGCCGGGGTGTCGTGCCACCGCAACGCGGCCCTCGCCCCGCCTCTGCCCGGCTGAGTCACTGCCAGTCCACGGGGGAGGGGGGGGGAGCGAGAGGGCGGCCGACGGCCATAGGGCGAGGCCAAAATGGGAGCCGTCCCCCTCCCTCGAGGGGCCACGTCCCCTGCCGGCTGAGTCTGAAGGCGCTTTGTCGGCCGCGGCGCCTGGCGAGAGGGGCGGGTCACGATGGCGGGATAAGGCAGAGGTTGTGGCCAAACCCTGAAGAAAGGAGGAGCCGCCGTCACCAAAGGCGATGTTGATGCAGGTTGCGGCTGAGCACCGACCGGACGTCCGCTGTGAACCTGGACGGAAGGAGAGCAAATCAGGGTCGCTTCGGCCGGCCGGCCGGCCAGCCCTCCAAAATCTTTCTTTTTCAAATTTCCCATCTTCGTTATTTTACAAATAAATTCAAGGTGGTGGACATCTCCAAGACACCTTCCTCCATGTAGCATGGATGAGGGGGGACTAGAACTCCCAGCCCCTGGTGAGTGGGCCAAAGTCACCCATCCAGCTTTCATGGATAAGGTGGGACTAGAACTCACCGTCTCCTGGTGACTGTCCAAATGTCACCCAGCTGGCTTTCATGGATAAGGTGGGACTAGAACTCCCAGTCCCCTGGTGAGTGGGCCAAAGTCACCCATCCAGCTTTTATGGATAAGGTGGGACTAGAACTCCCAGTCCCCTAGTGAGCGGGCCAAAGTCACCCAGCCGGCTTTCATGGATAAGGTGGGACTAGAACTCCCAGTCCCCTAGTGAGCGGGCCAAAGTCACCCAGCTGGCTTTCATGGATAAGGTGGGACTAGAACTCCCAATCCCCTGGTGAGTGGGCCAAAGTCACCCAGCTGGCTTTCATGGATAAGGTGGGACTAGAACTCACCGTCTCCTGGTGACTGTCCAAGTCACCCAGCTGGCTTTCATGATAAGGTGGAACTAGAACTCCCAACCCTAACCCTAACCTGCAAGCCCAGCCCAGGAGACATGCTGCCAAGGTACGGACTTGGGGCGAAGACCACCCCCTCTTTTTCTGTACGAAGCCCCACCCCACCTCGAAGGCGGAGACCCCCTCCCTCGCCAGGGCTTTTACCTCAAGGCATCCAGCATGGGGAGGAGGTTGAGGAGAGCCGTGTCACTGGGGTCGCTGAACCACGACTTGATGGGGATGGCGTTATCTGCCGGAGAGAAAAGCAGGCACTTAGTTCACCCCACTAAGGAGGGGCGTTGGAGGCAGGAAAACCCGCCAGAGCAGAAAACCCCACCAGACAGACCCACGTTCTGGGCTCTCCAGAGGCCATGTTGATGGGTCCCGCGCGTGGGAAAAAGGGGTGGGTGGGCATCAGCCGTCTCCCACCAAAGCTCCAGCAGAAGGGGTCTGCAAGCATGGCCACTTTTAAGATTTGCGGACTTTCAACTCCCAGTAACTTTCTTAATAGACGGTGGGAATGGAGGAGACGTCATATATCTTGACTTCAGCAAAGTGGGAAGCGGAAATGGCTGAGGGAATTCTGGGAGTTGAAGTCCACAGGTCTTCAAAGTGGCCAGGTTTGCAGATCCCACCCCCCACCCTTGCTCTAAGACAGGGGTCTGCAAACTTGGCTCTTTTAAGACTTGTGGACTTCAACTCCCAGAGTTCCTCAGCCAGCAAAGCTTAAAAGAGCCAAGTTTGCAGACCCTCTGCTCTAGGAGCAATGTTTAAGGTCCCCTCCCTGGGACCAAGGAGACCACATGCCCACCCACCCACGAAAACAATTGTTTATGGACACCCTTCCCCACCCCAAATCCCACCTCTGAAGCGCTGTAAACTTTCTCCATCCGAAGGTACCAGGCTCAGTGTTGTGCCAAAGACAAGACGATCAAAACGCCATCCCCATTTTCCCGACCACGCCTGCTTTGTTATTTTTATTTATCTCCTGCTTTTATTATTAGTTTTATGACCAACTCAGAAAGCGGGAAACCTATCTAACACTCCTCCTTCCTCTTATTTCCCCCCCCAAAATAATTACCAATAATTGGGTTCGGCTGAGACTGAAAGAGACTGGCCCAAAGGCACCCAGCTGGCTTTCCATCCCTAAGGCGAGACTAGAACTCACCGTCTCCGGGGGGGGGCGGGCTGCCCCAAATTTCAACCAGCCAGCTCCTCCCCACACAGAACCACCACCCAGGAAGGGGTTGAGAAAATGACCGGTCCAAAGTCACCCAGTCAGTTTTCATGGGTAAGGTGAACTAGAACTCTCCGTCTCCTAGTGATTGGCCCAAAGCCACCCAGCCGGCACAAAGTCACATAGCCAGCTTCCACCTAGCAACAACCCAGTGAGGTAGTCTGGGCTGAGAAAGTGAGTGGTCCGAAGTCACCCAGTTTTCATGAAGCAGAACTAGAACTCCCCATCGCCTAGTGATTACCCGGCCAGCTTCCCCTCCCCACACATAACCACCACTCAGTGAGGTCGCCTTGGATTGAGAAAGTGACTGGTCCAAAGTCACCCAGTCAGTTTTGATGGCTAAAGCGGGACTAGAATTCCCCATCGCCTAGTGATTTTGCCCACCCAGCCAGCTTGCCCTCCCCACACATAACCACCACCCAGTGAGATCGCCTTGGATTGAGAAAGTGACTGGTCCAAAGTCACCCAGTTTTCAAGGATAAGGAGAACTAGAACTCTCCGTCTCCTAGTGATTGGCCCAAAATAGTCACCCAGCCGGCTTTGATGTCTAAAATGGGACTAGAATTCACCGTCTCCTGATTTCTAACCCGATGTCTTAACTCTGGTTAAGGGCCTCTGGTGGCTCAGACTGCTAAGACAGTCTGTTATTAACAGCAGCTGCTTGCAATTACTGCAGGTTCAAGTCCCACCAGGCCCAAGGTTGACTCAGCCTTCCATCCTTTATAAGGTAGGTAAAATGAGGACCCAGATTGTTGGGGGCAATAAGTTGACTTTGTATATAATATACAAATGGATGAAGACTATTGCTTGACATAGTGTAAGCCGCCCTGAGTCTTCGGAGAAGGGCGGGATATAAATGCAAATTAAAAAAAACCACTACTATACCAAACTGCTCCACACTTCTTAAAACCTCAGTCATCTCCCCTCTCAGTCTTCCCTCCAAACTCAAAAGCCCTCAGGGTCTACTCGAGAATAATCATAATAATTTATTTGGCCTTCTGGAGATCTTCTCCATTTCTCGGATCTCTTCCCTAGGTCTAACCTACAGCAGTGGACAAAATTGTGGAAACCTTTTGGGGGGAAAAGTGTCTTTTTGAGGTTTGATGGCTAATAACACCACTTTTTTGGGGGGAGTTTCAGGATATTCCTATTCCACTGCTGGAATGGCCTGGGAATAGCCCAGACCTTCACCCAATGGAAAATCTAGGGAGCCCACTCAAGAAACTGGTTAGTCAGAAGCGACCCAGCAATAAAACCCAGTTAATCGAAGCCATCATTCAATCTTGGTTTCACATGAGAACAGCTGCAGAACTCAAAGACTTGGTTCACTCCATTGTAAGGCCGTAATTCATGCGCAAGGTTGCCCAACAAAGGATTAACTGACATGGTGATAATTTTTGTACATCTCGTTTTTTTCTACCCGTTTCATTTTTCTTCTTTCTACTGTAACGGCTATTCTAATGGCAAATCCTTCATTAAAGTTATTGCATTACATTCTCGATTAAATTATCTTTCCATTGATATATAATTTTAGGGTACTACTTGGAGAAAAAAAAAAAAGGGGGTGGTGGTGTCACGAGCTAGTTTTAAGAAAATACAACTTTTCCCAAAAGGTTTCCACAATTTTGGCCACTACTGCTGTCATTTCGATCCAGGAGGAGGAGGAGGAGGAGGAGGAGGAGGAGGAGGAGGAGGGCTTCCTTTGGCTCCGCCTCTGCCTGGGAAGCCGGAAGGCTGCTGGGTCTCCAGCTTCTCGTTTTTGCCCAATCTTGCAAATTCATGCTGCCCATTTCCACAAAGGCCAAGAGGACCATGTCGAACTTAAGATGCTTCTCATAACGGGCGCAAGAGGAAATGACTTGCAGGTTGGGTTTCCCTTGCAAAATCCGCCTCCTCTTCCTTCTCTCTGCAATCCCCACTCCCTTCTAGAACGGGTGATGTTCCCTAGTTGGGTCGTGAAACGCCTGCAAGAAAGCCTGTTATTAAAACACAGCTGCCTGCAATTACTGCAGGTTCTAGTCCCACCAGGCCCAAGGTTGACTCAGCCTTCCATCCTTTATAAGGTAGGTAAAATGAGGACCCAGATTGTTGGGGGGGCAATAAGCTGACTTTGTAAAAATATACAAATAGAATGAGACTATTGCCTTACACACTGTAAGCCGCCCTGAGTCTTCGGAGAAGGGCGGGATATAAATGTAATTAAAAAAAAACAAAAACAGCCAAGGACACCCCCGGCCCACCCCCGGCCCCACAGTCCTGTTCTTTTCCTCCTCCTCCTCCTCCTCCTCCTTCTTCCCCTCCACAAACTCCACTCCCTTTTAACACTGAAGATGTTCCCTAGTTGGGCCATGAAACGTCAGCCATGAAGCCCAGCTTTGAGGGCGCCAAGGACCCCATAGTCGTCCTCCCCTCATGCTCCTCTTCTCTCCAAAGGTTTGCAAGGAAACCAGCCGGCTCAGAGAGCGCCAAGGTCTCCCTCCGTCCTCCTCCTCACCCTGACGATGTTCCCTAGTCGGGTCGGGAAACGTCTGCAAAGAAACCACCCAGCTCTGAGGGCGCCACGGACCCCACAATCCTCCTCCACTCTGCAAAGTCCTCTCCGTTCAAACCCTGCTGACGTTCCCTAGAAAGGTCCTGCGAGGAAACCACCCAGCTCAGAGAACATCGGAGACCCACCTCCCCACAAAAAAACCCTGAATTTAAAAAGATGATAACACCCCTCCGAGGGTCTTGCCTGGATGGCTCCTGTAAGCTCCTGGGGAGTTGTCCAAGATGACAATGCTTGACAGGTCACCGTGGACCACCGAAAGGTCTTTGATGTAACTGCCCAGCTCCAAAGTGCAGTGCTGGGGAACAAAAAGAGAGAGAGAGGGAGGAACGCGTCAGCCCCCTCCAAAGGCCAGGCATGGGGCACACGCCGAGCGGGAAGGAGGGCAGCTCAGGAGCCTGGAATGGGGGTGGTGGGGTGGTGGAGGGGAGTGGGATCCAGGTGAGGTGAAGGTGTGCCCCACGTGGCCACTCACCTGCCTGTAGTATCTCCGCCTGAGGATGCTCCTGTTATTATCTAGCTTGTCGGCTACAGCCGAGCCATAGATTTCCATGCTGGCTGTGAAGACCACGAGCTCGTACCACTGGCTCACCTGTGGGAGGGAGGAGGGGGGAGGAAGAGGAGGAGGGGAGGGGGAAGGAGGAGGGGAGGAAGAGGAGTAAGGAGTGGGAAGAAAAGGAGGGGAGGAGGAGGAGGAAGAAGAGGTGGGGGAAGAAGAAGAGGAAGGGAGGAGGAAGAAGAGGAGGAGGGGGAGGAAGAGGAGGAGGAACGAGGGAAGAAGGGGGGAGGAAGAGGAGGAGGAGGAGGAAGAGGACGAGGGGAAAAGAGGAGGAAGAGTGGGGAGGAGGAAGAGGAAAAAAGTTGAGAGAGCTTTTCTTCCAGAGATTCATTCCCAGAGGCTCCCAAGGCCGGGGGGGGGGGGGGAGAAAGAGGAGGAGGGGGCAACTTTAAAATGGGGGGGCTGGACTTCAACTCCCAGAATTCCTCTTGCTGAAGTCCTCAAGTCTTAAAGGGGCCACACACACACACAGGCTCCACAACAGAGTTTCTCCATCTCGGAAACTTTTTAAGACTTGTGGACGTCAACTCCCAGAATTCCCCAGCCAGCATGCTGGACTCTCACAACGCAGGTAGTCCTCGACTTACGACCCCAACTGAGGCCCAGAATTTTATGTGGCTAAGTGAGAAGTTTGGGGAAAGGAGTCCCGTCCCGTTTTACAACGGTTGTTAAGCGAATCGCAGCGGTTGTGAAACTGGTAAGGCGGCTGGGAATTGAATCCGGCTTCTCCCCTCGACTTTGCTCGCCGGAAGGTTCGCAAGAGGGAGCCTGCGACCGTCATAAATACCGTCGGTCGCCAAGCGTCCGAACTTTGATCGTGTGGCCACCGGGATGCCACAATGGTCGTTAAGTGTGAAAAATGATCCCAAGTCACTTTTCTCAGTCGCTTCGGTCACTGTTGTGGTCCGTCAGCAGCCTGCCGAGCTGGCAACGGAGTCGGACAGCGATGAGGCTGAGGTGAGGCCAGGGCCATCGGGAAGCGAGGTGAGGACTCCAGAGCCTCCAGAGCCTGATAGTAGTGAGGCAGAGGAAATGGAGGAGCCTGTTCCTAATGCACGCAGGAGAAGAGCTGCCAGAAGGCAAGAGCAGCTCAAGCAGAGAGGACGACTCAGGAGTAAGGCCAGGAGATGATTGGCCCTTCCCATAAGGCTTAAAAGACCAGCAACGGCATTTCAGCTTTGCCGGAAAACAATGTTGTAGTTGCGTCTTCTGCTTCGTCTACATCTTTGATTTTGTGGCTTCTGGACGTTTGCCAGGAAGGGCCTTTGGCAGTTTGCCTAATTGGACTAAGGTTTGTGAGATAACTGAGGAATTTGTGTTGGGAGGCTTTTGTTTTACTTTGAGCTGAACGAAGACGCTGGGAATGAAGTAATTCCCAGCTGTTCGAATAAAGTTTGTTTTTCCACGGACTAAGTTTATTAATACCTACTTGGGCCTGGGTCACAACAGTCACTACATGAACTGTCGTAAATCGAGGACTACCTGTAACCCGGCCGTTAAGTGTTACTCTAGCTTCCCTCTTCACTTTACTTATCCAAACACTGCGACCGTCATAAATGTGAGTTGGTTGTCAGGCATCTGACGGTAAATCCCGTCACCCCCGGAGAATCTGCAATGGTGGTAAGCGTGGAAAAAGGTCCTAAAGTCTCTTTTTTTCGGTGTCGGATGGTCACTAAATGAGGACCATGTGTACTGTTAAGGCATGAAAAGCAGGCCCTGATTATTTATTTATTTCTTTAGCGTCTGGCAAATACATGGATTTAATAGTATAGCAGACACTCATGAAGGATCTTCAGGGATCAACAGGGGAGTCTTCCCAGGAATGACTCCTTCCTGACTGTTCGGGTACTGGACCCTGGATGGGGGGGGCACCTTCACGGTCTGGCTGGTCGGCTGCCGGCCCCTCCAGCAGCCGAATCGGAGGAGGAGGAGGCGGCGGCGTGGGAGTCAGGATCAGCATCAAGGCAAACTGAGAGCTCTGAGGGGGAAGAGGGAATGGAGCTGGCACGGGGGGGGGGGGGGATGGACCCTGGGCTGTCCATCAGCCCTCAGATGGAGAGTCAACAGCCAACAGGTCTGGAGGTGGCTGATGAGGAAGAGGAGGAACAGCTGGGTCCAGTGCCTGATGCGCAGAAGGCAGAGGAGAGGAGAACAGTGGAAATCTACGGGCCGGTCCTCGGGACAGAAGAGCCACGGATGCTAGTGAAGCCCCACCTCTGGATAAAAGGTGAAGATGAAAAAGGGGGTGGAGATGAATAGGTGTGGCAGACAACTATTCCTCTTCCGGACAGACGGACTTGTTAGCCTGCAGTGTGAGAAAAACTTTTTGCAGGGGCTGCCGGCGCTCCTAATAAAGCAATCTTTGAGTTCACTTGTGTGTTCGAGGGGAAGCTAGCCAAGGCACCATCGTCAGAAACACACATGCAACCACACACACACACACACACATACTGCATGCTTACCACTTCTAGAAAAAAATCCACGTGCGGCCTCTTATGTACAAAAAAACGGACCGGATGCTTATCTATGACGACCTGGGGAAAGGAACAGTCATTAGAAAAAGGAAAAAGGTCGAAGAGCCATGAAGGGCACCGACAATCAACACTGACCAAAAAAATGATAATAATCAGGAAATCGTGCAACCGATGATGCCCATTTCCCAGAACCAAACGACTGAGGGTCCCAAGTGACCTATAGAACTGGAGTCACCCAACGCCATGACTTCTGCCCATCCCACTGGGTAGGCAGGGAAGGTATAGCAATAGTCCTTAGACTTGTATACAGCTTCACGGTGCCTTACAGCCCTCTCTAAGGGGTTTTGAGGAGGGGTCTCCAACCTTGGCCACTTTAAGACTTGTGGCCTTCAACTCCCAGAGTTCCTCAGCCAGCAAAGCTGGCTGAGGAACTCTGGGAGTTGAAGTCCACAAGTCTTAAAGTGGCCAAGGTTGGAGACCCCTGGTTTGGAGTCAGCCTCTGGCTGGGTTCTCGTTTGACCGACCTTGGAAGGACGGAAGGCTGAGTCAACCTTGAGCCTCCTCAGGGCTGGGCCACCAGGGCTCTTCTGGCCCCGTCAACCAAAGAATTCCCGCTTGGGGAGTGGGGTGGGGTGCAGGAAGAGAGCCTTCCCTGCCATTGGCCCCACCCTGTGGAAGACTTTTCCCAGATGTGTGGCAGACAGCCGCTCCCCCTCCCCCTCTCCTGGCCTTCCGTAAAAAGGCGTTAAAAACACGGCCCTGCGCGCAGCCCTGGGGATGGTCAACGCTCGGAAAGCCTTCTGCCTTTCCATCCGTTTTTTAACATTCCTTCCCTCTTTTAAATTTGATAAGATGGTTTGGATGCTTTTAATATTTTATCGTACAATAGATGGAGAGAGAGAGATGATGATGAATAGAGATAGATGATAACACATATAGAAAGATAAATAATAGGCAGAAAAGACATA
Source organism: Ahaetulla prasina (assembly GCF_028640845.1). Classification (NCBI taxonomy): domain Eukaryota; kingdom Metazoa; phylum Chordata; class Lepidosauria; order Squamata; family Colubridae; genus Ahaetulla; species Ahaetulla prasina. The sequence goes on from NC_080542.1 coordinate 1,648,335, forward strand.
GAGATAGAGATAGATAGATAGATAGATAGATAGATAGATAGATAGATAGATAGATAGATATAGGATAGATACATAGATTATAGATGACAGCTAGACAGACATATAGCTAGATAGCTAGATGATTGATTGATTGATAGATACATAGATGTTAGATAGATAGATAGATAGATAGATAGATAGATAGATAGATAGATAGATAAGATATAGATACATAGATGATAGATGGATGATAGGAGAGATAGATGATAGATAGCTGATAGATAGATAGATAGATACATAGATAGATAGATACATAGATGATAGATGACAGCTAGACACAGAGCTAGATAGCTAGATGATAGATGTTAGATGATAGATAGATAGATAGATAGATAGATAGATAGATAGATAGATAGATAGATGACAGACATATAGCTAGATAGCTAGATGATTGATAGATCCATAGATTAGATAGATCTAATCGATGAGAGATAGACAAGAGAGATAACAGATAGAGAGAGATGACAGACAGACAAATAGATAGATATTGGATAAGTAGATATAGATGATAGATAGACCAATATAGAAATAGACCTAGATGATCAGACAACTGATTGATGATATATAGATTAGATAATTAGACTCCTGGAGACATTTTTTTCACGTCAGGGCAAATTCCTGGGCCCTCCCGGACAAGGCGAGATTAAGTGCCTGCCCCACCCCAGCCCCCTCCCCGCATCCCAAACCACTCCTCAAAAGTTGATGGAGCAGCTGGACCCCATCAGCATCCGAGGGAGGCCTTTGGCCGGCCCAGGTGATGGGGCAGGTCTCCAGGTCAAGAGCACTTCGGGGCCCCCTCCATGTTTATCACCCAGAGCGACCCAGCTCTCGTGCCCCCATCATCTCTGCCCCACCCTTCCAGAAGAGGCTCACCTTCAGGATGAAGTCCGGGGGGGTTCCGGGCCTCACGGTGGGCCTCAGGACCCCGTCGTGATGGGAGTGGATGAGGGTCTCATCCAGGTCCAGGACAAGAATCTTCCTTTTCACCTGATCTGCCGGAGAGAGGGGGGGAAAAAAAGGGGGGCGGGGGTCTTTTTCTTAATGGCTTTTTTATGGCAGGGGCTCCTCAACTTACGACCGCAGTTTCGGTGGCTAAGCAGGACATTTGTTAAGCGAGCTTTGTCCTGTTTTACGACCGTTCTCGCCAGGGCCGTGAAGGGAATCGCCGCAGCTGTGAAGTTAGTCACACGGTCGTTAAGTGAACCCAGCTTCCCCCCACCCCCCAAGTGGACTGCGCTGGTCAGACGGTCGCAAAAGGGGATCGTGTGACCATCATAAAATAGGAGCCGGTTGCCATGTATTCAAATGTAACTCACTCGACCACGGGGAGGGCTGCCATGGTCATTAAGTGTGAAAAGTGGTCCTAAGTCACATTTTGCAGCACTGTTGTAACTTTGAACTGTCACTAAATGAACTGTCGGAAGTCAAGCACTGCCTGTAGCATCTTCCCTTCTCCTCTGTTTGGGGGAAGAGGCCCTTACAGGGAGAAAGGACACCTCTCCCGCCAAGACTACAGGTAGTCCTCGACATACGGCCGCAATTGAGCTCAAAATTTCCGCCGCTAAGCGTGACGGGAGTTTTGCCCCGTTTAACGCCCTTTCGGTCGAGAAGGAAATCCCTGCCGTTGTCGAGCGAGTTACATAGTCGAATCCGGCTTCCCCCATCGACTTTGCTGGTCGGAAGGTCGCAAAAGGGAATCACGTGGAAAACCCCCCACCCACCCAGAACACTGCGACCGTCATAAACAGGAGACCATTGCCAAGCGTCCGAACTTTGACCCCGTGACTACGTGGCTGCTGCGGCCGTCGTAAATACGAGCCGGTTGGCAGGCGTCTCCGTTTTGATCACGTGAAAAACGGTCGTTGCAACCGAGAACGGCCACTAAATGAATCGTCCGCATAGGGTGGGGTTTTTTTTAAAAAAAAAAAAGTTTGGAAGGAGTTGGGCAGCTGTATAAACGTGGGGGGGGAAGGACATACTTACTCAGCCGTTCTCGCGAAACCCGGGAAAGAGGGAGAATATCGTACCGCACCGTCTGATACTGGATCACCTGCCGGCAGAACACACACACAACGGCCACAACATCAGGGTCGGGAGGGTGAAAGCAAGCTAGACATCCCAGCGCCTGACAGGCCCAGGGAGCACCCAGGCGCAGGGCGGGCGGCGGCTCCACGGGGGAATGCAGGCGCCGTAAAGCCCGACGCAAAGATGGCGGTTAAAGGGCCGCGAGGCTGGGACTCCTAGACGGAGGCTTGCTAAGTAAGTGGCCACGGAGGCTTCCTGGCTTTACGGACAGGCGCAAGAGAGGAAAGGACAGGTGGAGTTACCTGTAAGGGGCAAAGGGAAGGGCCACTGTTGGGTCACACGGGGGAAGGAAGAGGGGAAAGAGAGAGAGAAGGGGACGGAAGAAAGGGAAGGAAAGGGGGGAAGGAAGGAAAAAGAGAAGGGAGGGAGGAAAGGAAGGAGAGAAGGGTGGGAAGGAAGGAAGGAAGGAAGGAAAGAGAAGGGAAGGAAAAAAGAGGAAGGAGAGAAGGGGAAGGAAGGAAGGAAAGAGAAAGGAAGGAAGGGAGAGAAGGGAAAGAAAGAAAGGAAGGAAGGAGAGAAGGGAAATGAGAAGGGAGGGAGGAAAAGAAGGGAGGGAGGAAAGAAGGGGAAGGAAGGAAGAAAGAAAAGAGAGAAGGGAAATGAGAAGAGAGGGAGGAAAGGAAGGAAGGGAAGGAGGGAGGAAAGAAGGGGAAGGAAGGAGGGAGAGAAGGGGAAGGAAGGAAGGAAGGGGAGAAAAGTGGGAAGGAGAAATATGAGAAAGAGAAGGAAGAAAGTAGAGGAAGGGAGGGAGGAACCACCCAAAGGACCTCCTACCACCTAGGCAGGCCATCAATCACAGGTGGCAACACGGCCGGAAGGCCAACAGGGCACCTTAACATTTAGTAGCTCTGCCAAGTCTATTTTTGCCTCTCCGTACCAGCTGCTTGTTGGCCAAAGACTCAGGTCCTCCTTCGCAAGGGCACCAGGACGGGCACCGACCCAGCCCTCGCCTCTCCACTTCTGTCTTGCCAACAGGCCCCCCCCCAACTCCCCTTGCTTCAGGGTCCTCCAGCCCCTGGTGCCTCCGGCTGGCCCCCTTCCACCCACCAGCTCTTCTTCCAAAATTAGCTTCCTGCAGTTAGGAAGCCGGCCAGGGTCTCCAGTTCTCCCAGCCCAGCAGAAGGGGAAGAGTGGAGAAGGCCAAGGGGAAGAGAGGATTGTAAGGGGGGGGGAGCTGGACAGCAAGACCACTTCAAGACCTTCTTGGGGGGGGGGGAGGCGGTGGCAAGAGGCTCCCTGACTTGGCAAAAAGGGGGAGTGGGCACAAGCTATTACACCGAGGAATGGTGCCTGTATTTGGGAAAGAAAGGAAGGAAGGAAGGAAGGAAGGAAGGAAGGAAGGAAGGAAGGAAGGAAGGAAGGAAGAAAGAAAGAAAGAAAGAAAGAAAGAAAGAAAGAAAGAAAGAAAGAAAGAAGAGAAAGGAAGGAAGGGGAGAGAGAGAGAGAGAGAAAGAAAGAAAGAAAGAAAGAAAGAAAAAGAAAGAGAAAGAAAAAGAAAGAGAAAGAAAGAAAGGAAGGAAGGAAGGAAGGAAGGAAGGAAGGAAAGGTAGAGAGACAGACAGACAGAGAGAGAGAAAGAAAGAAAGGGGAGAGAGAGAGAGAAAGAAAGAGAAAGAAAGAAAGAAAGAAAGAAAGAAAGAAAGAAAGAAAGGAAGGAAGGAAGGAAGAGAAAGGAAGGAAAGGTAGAGAGACAGACAGACAGACAGAGAGAAAGAAAGAAAGAAAGGGGAGAGAGAGAGAGAAAGAAAGAGAAAGAAAGAAAGAAAGGAAGGAAGGAAGGAAGAAAGGAAGGAAGGAAGAGAAAGGAAGGAAAGGTAGAGAGACAGACAGACAGAGAGAGAGAAAGAAAGAAAGGGGAGAGAGAGAGAGAGAAAGAGAAAGAAAGAAAGAAAGAAAGGAAGGAAGGAAGGAAGGAAGGAAGAGAAAGGAAGGAAAGGTGGAGAGACAGACAGACAGAGAGAGAGAAAGAAAGAAAGAAAGGGGAGAGAGAGAGAGAGAGAAAGAGAAAGAAAGAAAGAAAGGAAGGAAGGAAGGAAGGAAGGAAGGAAGGAAGGAAGAGAAAGGAAGTAAAGGTAGAGAGACAGACAGACAGAGAGAGAGAAAGAAAGAAAGAAAGGGGAGAGAGAGAGAGAAAGAAAGAGAAAGAAAGAAAGAAAGGAAGGAAGGAAGGAAGGAAGGAAGAGAAAGGAAGGAAAGGTAGAGAGACAGACAGAGAGAAAGAAAGAAAGAAAGAAAGAAAGAAAGAAAGAAAGAAAGAAAGAAAGAGGGAGGGAGGGAGGGGAGAAAGAAGGAACAGGGGTTTTGGGGAGTGGAGGAAGGAGACTCCTGCTCTCAACCCTTATCCAAGGAGGGTGATGCCCCCCCAACCGGCCCCTTCCCGAGGGTGGCAGGATGTGGGGATACCACCATGGAGACCCTGCCCTGGGGAATAACCCACGTAGGAGTAAAGGATGCCAATGAGTGGAGGAGGAGGAGGGGGGGGGACTTCCTATCCTATTTACATCCCCCCCCCCACTCCCCATACTTGAACTCAAATTGGAGGAGAAAATAAATAGAAGTCAAAGCAAAAGAAAATAAAACTGGAGGTTTTTAAGAAGCGGTTGGCCGGCTGTTTGTTTGCCTGATGGGTTGAGCTGGGGATTGGACTAGATGCCCTCTAGGGTCCCTTCCGACTCTGTCTCCAGAAACCGTGGGTGCTTCATCACTGGAGGCTTTTAAGAAGAGACCGGACAGCCACCTTGTCTGGAAGGATCTACAGTCTCCTCCTTGAGCCGGGGGTTGGACTAGGTGACCTCTGAGGTACCGTCCAACTGTTATTCTGTTCTGTAATCCTTGGGGGGGGGGGGAGAATACAACAACTGCACCCCCCCCCACAGGAGAAAAACTATCCCCCCCCCCACCCGCTGCATTTCCTTGTTTTGGCTCTCAAATGCTGGTTTGGTTTTGTTTTTTTTAAATTTGGGTTGTTATACACGGTTAATGCCGGGAGCATTAAGCAAGCAGGACCAGGGAGAGGTCGTTCCCGGCCTACGACCACAACTCAGCCAAAACGTCCACTAAGCAAGGCGGAGTTCTCCCCCTTTTGATCACCTTCCCAGTTTTTTCTTCTCCCCCACTTCACCAAAGTCCGGGAATATTACATCCGCCACATTCCCACCATCTATTAACAAAAAAAAAATGAATCCTATCAAATACAGGTAGTCCGGCCACATCTGTGGTCCTATCGCTGCTGAATTTCCGGCAAACCTCTGCGTGGTTGGGGGAATTTCTGGGAATCAAAGCCCACAAGTCTCAAAAGTGGCCGCAACTGGAGAACAATTCACAATTCCACAGCCGACCCTGAGAGACTGAAGCCTCGCCCCCCCCCCCCCGGATCCGCTTCAGAGAAAGACCTAGGTGCACCGGGCGCAAGGGAGGAACGCGATGCTCCGGCGATGCCAGGCGGAGCGTGGCAGTCAAGCTCCCGTCCAAGCGACAGGCCTGGGTGTGGTGTGGTGTGGTGTGGTGTGGTGTGGCGGCCCCTTTCCGTGAGGGCCCATAAATAGCAGCTTTGGCCACTTTGAGGCTTTGAGAAAGGAGGAACTGGGATTCCAGTGAAAATGGAACCACGGTTTAGGCGTCTTACTTGCTCCCGAACACCCCCCACCCCCACAAGTGTTGTGGTAACACACACACAAACACTCACGTACATGCGCAAAGGGACAAATGTTCCATTACACAGGTTAAATGTAGAATAGAGCAGACCTGGAAGGGACCTTGGAGGTCTTCTAGTCCAGTCCTATACCATTTTAGACAAGAGGCTGTCCAATCTATTATTATTATTATTATTATTATTGTTGTTGTTGTTGTTGTTGTTGTTGTTGTTGTTGTTGTTATTATTATTATTATTATTATTATTATTATTATTATTATTATTATTATTATTATTATTATTATTTAGATTTCTATACAGCCCTTCTCCCGAAGGACTCAGGGCGGTGTACAGCCAGAATAAAAACCCAAACAATACAATATACAATTAAAACAAAATTAAAAAACTTATTATACAATTGGCCGAAAAACTTTAAAACATTTAAAAAGCCTCCAGTGGTGAAGCAGTCACAACTTCTGGTGGCAAGCTGTTCCACTGGTTAGTTTTAGCTTTAGTTTTAGTTTTAGTTTTACTTTTAGTTGTAGTTTTAGTTTTAATTTAATTTAATAACAACAACAACAACAAGAGTTGGAAGGGACCTTGGAGGCCTTTTAGTCCAACCCCCTGCCCAGGCAGGAAACCCTACACCATCTCAGTCAGATGGTTATCCAATATTTTCTTTAAAATTTCCAGTGTTGGAGCATTCACAACTTCTGCAGGCAAGTCGTTCCACTTATTGATTGTTCTAACTGTCAGGAAATTTCTCCTTAGTTCTAAGTTGCTTCTTTCCTTGATCAGTTTCCACCAGTTGCTTCTTGAGTTTAATTGAGTTTAGTTTGTTTTAGGTTTAGTTTAGTTTAGTTTAGTTTATACAATTCATTGTTCTTAGGATTGCTTCAACAATCCCCGCTGAACCCAGAGTGAGACTAAAACTTCCGATGAGGCTGCTCAGCTGGATTATCACGGAATAACAGAACAACAGAGCTGGGAGGGGCCTTGGAGGTCATTTAGTCCAATCTCTAATTCGAGCAGGAGACCCTATACACACACACACACGTTTGAGCAGAGCACCTATACCCTACGCTGCCACACAAGAGGCACCATATAAATACCACACGCAGAAGAAGCACACAGACTCTGCTAGAGAGACATTCCTTGAAGATGGGTCCCAGCACGAATCCGAAAGCTCGGAAGACAAAACTTCTGGTCTTGGAGACCGACTCGGATTGGACCCTGCAACATTATCCTGGAATAGGTATATTTGCCTTTATTCATGAGACCCAACCTGCCTTCCATTTGAGGACCTGTATACTGCACGAATCAAGAAGAGGGCCGTGAAAATATTTGCAGATCCCTCGCATCCTGGACATAAACTGTTTCAACTCCTACCCTCAAAACGACGCTATAGAGCACTGCACACCAGAACAACTAGACACAAGAAGAGTTTTTTCCCGAAGGCCATCACTCTGCTAAACAAATAATTCCCTCAACACTGTCAGACTATTTACTGAATCTGCACTACTATTAATCTTCTCATAGTTCCCATCACCAATCTCTTTCCACTTATGACTGTATGACTATAACTTGTTGCTGGCAATCCTTATGATTTATATTGATATATTGACCATCAATTGTGTTGTAAATGTCGTACCTTGATGAACGTATCTTTTCTTTTATGTACACTGAGAGCATATGCACCAAGACAAATTCCTTGTGTGTCCAATCACACTTGGCCAATAAAATTCTATTCTATTCTATTCTATTCTATTCTATAGCATTCCAGACAAATGACTGTCCAATCTCTCCAGTGATGAAGCACCCACGTCTTCTGGTGGCAAGTAGTTCCACTGGCGAATTGTCCTCACAGCTATGAAATTTCTCCTTTCAAGACTTCTGGACTTCAACTCCCAGAGGAGTTGAGGAACTCTGGGAGTTGAAGTCCACAAGTCTTAAAAGAGCCAAGTTTGCAGACCCTCTGGTATAGGGTCTCCTGCTGGAGCAAGGGGTTGGTCTAGAAGACCTCCAAGGTCTCTTTCAACTCTGCTGTTCTGTTAGTCTAACAAAGAGAAGGACTAGGGGCGACAGGACAGTGTCCTAATATTTGAGGGGCTGCCACAGAGAAGAGGGGGGGGTGTCCCCCTATTCTCCAAAGCACCTGAGGGCAGGACAAGAAGCAACGGGTGGAAATTTTAACCAAGGAGAGAAGCAAGCTAGAACTAAGGAGAAATTTCCTAATTTCCGCAATTCATCAGCGGAACGACTGGCCACCAGAAGTTGCGGGTCTTCCAACGGTGGAGGTTTTTAAGAAGAGATTGCACACCCATTTGTCTGGAATGGTATATATAGGGTCTCCTGCTCGGGCAAGGGGTTGGGCTAGATGACCCCCCAAGGTCCCTTCCAGCCCAATATCACAGCTGAACACAATACCTACGCCTTGCTACCCAAACAGGGTGACAGAAAAAGGGAAGGGAAGGGAAGGATTCCACGTGGCACGAGAGAGCAAGGGTGAAGGGAAACGATGGCCGCATAGATTTACAGACTATTTACTGAATCTGCACTACTATTAATCTTCTCATCGTTCCCATCAACAATCTCTTTCCACTTATGACTGTATGACTATAACTTTGTTGCTGGCAATCCTTATGATTTATATTGATATATTGACCATCAATTGTGTTGTAAATGTTGTACCTTGATGAACGTATCTTTTCTTTTATGTACACTGAGAGCATATGCACCAAGACAAATTCCTTGTGTGTCCAATCACACTTGGCCAATAAAAAATTCTATTTTATATTCTATTCTATTCTATTCTATTCTATTCTATTCTATTCTATTCTATTCTATTCTATTCTGTTCTTAGAATTCTTGATGAACGTATCTTTTCTTTTATGTACACTGAGAGCATCTGCACCAAGACAAATTCCTTGTGTGTCCAATCACACTTGGCCAATAAAAATTCTATTCTATTCTATTCTATTCTATTCTATTCTATTCTATTCTATTCTATTCTATTCTATTCTATTCTATTCTATTCTATTCTATTCTATTCTATTCTAGATGCCCACTGAGGAATTCTGGGAGTTGATGTCCCCAAGTCATAAAGGGGCCACCCTTCCCCACCCCCGCAACTCAATGGCAGGCCTTCATCCGTCCCATAAACCCCCCCCCTCTCCAATCTACCCCCCCTCCAATAGCAGCAACTGTCTAGAATGGAGCCCACAAAAGCGTTTTTAATAGGGGAGGGGGGAGAACAAGAGCGAGCGAGCTTGGGGTGTGACACTGAAGTCCTCAGTAGCTCAACACACAACCACACACAGAGCGCCCTTGTTCATCGCTGCGGTCAGCAGGCACCCTGCCTTTCACTTTCAAATCCTTCAGCCCTCACCCACCCATCACTTCTAAAGTGACATCAAAATAGGGAAGTCCCGAAAAGACAGGGCTGGCCCAAACAAAGGCATTATCCTACTAAGTTCAGCCACCGCGGTATAACAAGCCTCTTGGCCCCTCTGAATGGGGCCGGGGAGAAAAGAGAAGCATGGCATTAGGGGCTGAGTCCCAGCTGCTGTTGTTGGCTTTATTTATTTATTTTATTTATTTATTTTTCGTATTTGTATACCGCCCGATCTCCCTAGGGACTCAGGGCGGTTCACAGGCAAATAAAAAGGTACATATAAATACAGAATAAAATAACAATTAAAAAACTTATTCCACATAGCCAAATAAATTAAAAAGAGCAGTATATATAATAAAACCCCATTAAAACCTAAATTTAAAATCTAGTCCAGTCCTGCGCAAATGAATAGATGTGTTTTAAGTTAGCAGAATAACAGAGTTAACACAGGGCTTCTGTGGCTCAGACTGGTAAGACAGTCTGTTATTAACAGCAGCTGCCTGCAGTTACTGCAGGTTCAAGTCCCACCAGGCCCAAGGTTGACTCAGCCTTCCATCCTTTTTAAGGTAGGTAAAATGAGGACCCAGATTTTTGGGGGCAATAAGTTGACTTTGTATATAATATACAAATGGAGGAAGACTATTGCTTGACACAGTGTAAGCCGCCCTGAGTCTTCGGAGAAGGGCGGGATATAAATGCAGGTAAGAAAGAAGAAGGAAGAAGATAGATAGATATGTAGTTAGATAGATAGATAGATAGATAGATAATGGATGGATGGATTAGATATAAGATAGACAGATAGATAGATAGATAGATAGATAGATAGATAGATAGATAGATAGATAGATAGATAGATAATGGATGGATGGATGGATTGATTAGATATAAGGTAGATAGATAAATAGAGATAGATATGTAGATAGATAGATAGATTGATAGACAGACAGACAGATAGACAGACAGACAGGGCCTCTGTGGCTCAGACTGCTAAGACAGTCTGTTATTAACACAGCTGCTTGCAATTACTGCAGGTTCTAGTCCCACCAGGCCCAAGGTTGACTCAGCCTTCCATCCTTTATAAGGTAGGTAAAATGAGGACCCAGATTGTTCGGGGGCAATAAGTTGACTTTGTATATAATATACAAATGGATGAAGACTATTGCTTGACACAGTGTAAGCCGCCCTGAGTCTTTGGAGAAGGGCGGGATATAAATGCAAATTTAAAAAAAAGAGTTGGAAGAAGGGACCTTGGAGGTCTTCTAGTCCAACCCCCCCAACCTCCCCCCCGTCTGCTCAAGCAGGAAGTCCTATGCCATTTCAGACACACAGCGGTCTCTTCTTCAAGACCTCTGAGGTTTATTTATTTATTCCCCCCCCCTTCAAATTTGGGTTCCAATTTGTCTCCTCTAATTTCCTGTAAGCCGGAAAATGGGAAAACCCATCTCCAAAGCTTGGGATGACAGAAGGCAGAAAGAGCACATTAATTATCCAACATAATTGATTAATGGTTGATTGCTTTATAAGGAGAAGGAGAGAGACAGAGGGATATATACAGATAGATAATTGATAGATAAGAATGAGAGAGAGAGACACAGAGAGATTATATATACTGATAGAGATAAAAGAGAATGAGAGACAGAGATGATAGATAGATAGATAGATAGATAGATAGATAGATAGATAGATAGATAGATAGATAGATAGGTAGGTAGGTAGGTAGGTAGGTAGGTAGATAGATGAGAATGAGAGAGAGAAACAGATATTACATATACCAATAGATAGATATAGATAGAAGAGAGAGATTTTATATACCAATAGATATTATATATACTGATACATAGATAGATGAGAACGAGAGAGATTTTATATACCAATAAATATAGATAGAATGAATGAGAGAGAGATTATATATACTGATATATATCATATACTCATATAGATAGATGATAGAGACAGATAGATATTATATATACCAATAGATATAGATAGGAGAGAGAGAGATTCTATATACCAATAGATATTATATATACTGATATATAAGATACATAGATGAGAATGAGAGAAACCTTATATACGAATAGATATAGACAGAATGAGAGAGAGAGAGAGATTATATATACTGATAGATATCATATATACAGATAGATAGACAGATAGATAGATAGATAGATAGATATAGATAGGAGAATGAGAGAGAGAGAGATTATATATACTGAGAGAGAGAGAGATGAGAATGAGAGAGGCAGAGACAGAGCGAGATTATATATACCGAGAGAGAGAGAGAGAGAGAAAATCCGACAAACTTGTGACTCAAGGAATATCACATAATAGAGAACAAACAGACATGGACTGATGGCACGCAGTTCACAACAAATATCAAGCTGAACAGGCAAGATTCATGTACAGGTAGTCCTCGACCTACGACAGTTCCTTTAGTGACTGTTCAAAGTTACAACCGCCCCGGAAAAAACGACTTTTGACCGTTTTTCACACTTACGACCATGTGCAGCACCCCCTGCGGTCAGGTGATCAAAATCCGGGGGGGCTTGGCAATGGATTCCTATCCACGAGGGTCGTAGTGCAGTGTCCCGGGGTGTGTGTGTGTGTGTGTGTGACGTGACCCCCTTTTGTGACCTTCTGACAAGCGATGACAATGGGGAAGCCAGGTTCACTTAAGAACCGGGTGACCCACTTAACACCTGTCGCGAATCACTTCGGAATTGTGACACAAAAAGTCGTAAAACGGGGCAGAACTCCCTTAAGTGCCTTGCTCAGCCACACAGAAATGCCGGGTTCAGCTGAGGTCGTAAGTCGAGGACTACCTGCCTTGTCTTAACACAGCTCCGTACTCTTCCTTCTTTCTCTTTGTCGCTTTAAAAGTCCCCTAAAATTCCCTTTTTTTTTACTCTCCGGTTGCAATCAAGAGACATCAAACTTGAGCCTAGCTACTTTCAACTCTCAGAGAAAGAACGGAGAAGTGTTGCACACAGTCAGTCCTCGACTTATAACCATTAAAGTCACTAAGTTAGGACCGTTTTTCACACTTAGAACCACTGTGGTCACCTGATTAAAATTCAGATGCTGGTCCAGTAACAGTAACAGAGTTGGAAGGGACCTTGGAGGTCATCTAGTCCAACTCCCTCCTCACGCAGGAGACCTGTACTGGGGATTCGAACCGCCGAACAGCCGACCGTTCTGATCGACAAGCTCAGTGTCTTAGCCACCGAGCCGCCTAGTCAGTCGGTATTTATGACGGTCGCAGCATCCCGGGGGTTGGGGGTGTGTGACGTGATCCCCTTTTGCGAGCTTCCGGTCAGCTGCCCGGACCCTCTCGTGGCGAGCCCGCTGGCCGCGAGAAACGCCGCAAAAGGGGAAGCCGGATTCACGTAACGGCCGTACGTGGCGAACTTAAAAATTGCTGGGATTCAACTTTCCGTGGCGGGAAAGGTTGCAAAATGGGTCAAAATTCACCGAACTGGCTCGCTTTAGCCATTGTGGTCGTAAGTCGAGGACTACCTGTACTTGCAAATTGAGGGGGCCACTAATCTGGCCTGCTAGAGACGCTCTTGTCCTCTGCTGAATTCTCCACGGAGGGAGAGGAGGGGGATGAATTTTAATGACATCCAGACGATTTGCTATCCCTTCTCCATAGCCTCAGCCATGCTGGGAGAAAGCAGCCAATAATCTTGGAAGATGCTGCCTATAGCAGGGGTCTCCAACCTTTGCTGGCTGAGGGACTCTGGGAGTTGAAGTCCACAAGTCTTAAAGGGACCCAGGTTGGAGACCCCTGGCCTATATAGTATCTTAAAACTAAGGCTGCAGCATTTACTGAAATCAAAACAAGCCTTTTTTTAATGGCCACGTCTGTTTTTTGGGGACGGCGCTTCACAAATCAAGTTATGTTTCCCGCCACTGAATTCCTTTAAGGGATCATAGACAATAGTTTATCAGATCCGCCAGCCCATCACAAGGTGGTTTCACTCCTAGGTAACTCACAACACCCATCCTTTGTGGGAACGTATCGTGAACGCACGTCGTCCGGAAGACAGGTTTAGTATATCGGACGGCTGAGGTTCGGGGATGGGATCCCTTATTTCCCTCTGCCTTGAATCTACTCAATGCTCTGCCTGTTATTACAGTCCTGTATCTGCTGCATGAATCCAAACTGAGCTCTTGCGAGCTCATCTGATCTCGGAAGGACGTAAGAAGCAGTGGGTGGAAACTCATCAAGGAGAGAAGCAACTTAGAACTAAGGAGAAATTTCCTGACAGTTTAGAACAATTAAGCAGTGGAACGACTTGCCCGCAGAAGTTGTGAACGCTCCAACACTGGAAATTTTTAAGACAATGTTGGATAGCCATTTGTCTGAAATGGTGTAGGGTTTCCTGCCTGGGCAGGGGGTTGGACTAGAAGGCCTCCAAGGTCCCTTCCAACTCTGTTATTCTATTCTATTCTAAGCATCCTCTTTACATAATATAGAATAGAATAGAATAGAATAGAATAGAAAATATGGAATGGAATGGAATAGAATAGAATAGAAGAATTGGAACAGAACAGAAAGAATGGAATGGAATGGAATGGAATGGAATAGAATAGAATGGAAAATATGGAATGGAATGGGATGGAATGGAATGGAATAGAATAGAATAGAATAGAATAGAATAGAATAGAATAGAATAGAATAGAATAGAATAGAAAATATGGAATGGAATGGAATAGAATAGAATAGAATAGAAGAATTGGAACAGAACAGAAAGAATGGAATGGAATGGAATAGAATAGAATAGAAAATATGGAATGGAATGGAATGGAATGGAATAGAATAGAATAGAATAGAATAGAATAGAATAGAATAGAATAGAATAGAATAGAATAGAATAGAATGGAAAATATGGAATGGAATGGAATGGAATAGAATAAAATAGAATAGAATAGAATAGAATAGAAAATATGGAATGGAATGGAATAGAAAATATGGAATGGAATGGAATAGAATAGAATGGAAAATATGGAATGGAGTGGAATGGAATAGAATAGAATAGAAAATATGGAATGGAATGGAATAGAATAGAATGGAAAATATGGAATGGAATGGAATGGAATAGAATGGAATGGAATAGAATAGAATAGAATAGAAAATATGGAATGGAATAGAATGGAATGGAATGGAATAGAATAGAAAATATGGAATGGAATGGAATAGAATAGAATGGAAAATATGGAATGGAATGGAATGGAATGGAATAGAATAAAATAGAATAGAATAGAATAGAAAATATGGAATGGAATGGAATGGAATAGAAAATATGGAATGGAATGGAATAGAATAGAATGGAAAATATGGAATGGAATGGAATGGAATAGAATAGAATAGAATAGAATAGAAAATATGGAATGGAATAGAATGGAATAGAAAATATGGAATGGAATGGAATGGAATAGAATGGAAAATATGGAATGGAATGGAATGGAATAGAATAGAATAGAAAATATGGAATGGAATGGAATAGAATAGAATGGAAAATATGGAATGGAATAGAATGGAATGGAATAGAATAGAATAGAATAGAAAATATGGAATGGAATGGAATAGAATAGAATAGAAAATATGGAATGGAATAGAATGGAATGGAATAGAATAGAATAGAATAGAAAATATGGAATGGAATAGAATGGAATGGAATGGAATAGAATAGAAAATATGGAATGGAATGGAATAGAATAGAATGTTTTATTGGCCAAGTGTTATTGGACATATAAGGAATTTGTCTTGGTGCATAGACGCTCAGTGTACATAAAAGAAAAGATATGTGGGGTTGCGATAAGAAGAGAATGATTGTACCTCGGGGTTGAACTGTGGGGAGCTGGGTCGTTTTTCTTGCAGACGTTTCATGACCCAACTAGGGAACATCATCAGTGCTGGAAGGGAAGGTTTGCAGAGAAGAAGGGAGGAGGAGAAGGAGGAAGGTTGTGGGCTCCTTGGTACTCTCTGAGCTGGATGGCCTTCTTGCAAACATGTGGGGAGAGGAGGAGGAAGAGGAGGAGGAGGAGGACGACTGTGGGGTCCTTGGTGCTCTCTGAGCTGGGTTGTTTTCTTGAAGACATTTCATGACCCATCTAGGGAACGTCGTCAGTACTCACAAAGGAAGGAGGTGTGCTCTCTGTTTATACGCTACTGTAGTGGCTCTCCCCCCCCATCAAGTGTTGGTGGGAATTCCTGAACTCCACCAACTACCCTACCCCTCAATTAGGAGGTGGGACTACCCTACCCCTCAATTAGGAGGTGCTGAGCAGCAGTAATCAGCACCCCGATAAGCAGAGATTAAAACCCGGAATTAGTTATTTATTTATTTATTTATTTATTATTTAAATTTTTATACCGCCCTTCTCCCGAAGGACTCAGGGCGGTTTACAGCCAGATAAAATAAACATTCCTATTACAAAATAAATACTATTAAAATACCACTAAAAAACTTATTCAATTTGGCCGCAATTAAAATTTAGCAAATAATAAAACCCATTAAAAACCCATTAAAAACCCATCGATAAAACCCAATTAAAAACCCATAAAAAGCTAACCCAGTCCAGCGCAAATAAATAAGTGAGTTTTGAGCTCGCGGCGAAAGGTTCGGAGGTCCGGAAGTTGACGAAGTCCTGGGGGGAGTTCGTTCCAGAGGGCGGGAGCCCCACAGAAGGCCCTTCCCTGGGTGTCGCCAGGCGACACTGTCGCTACCGACGGCACCCGAGGAGTCCCTCTCTGTGAGAGCGCACGGGTCGGTGAGAGGTATTCGGTAGCAGCAGGCGGTCCCGTAAGTAACCCGGCCCTATGCCATGGGCGCTTTAAAGGCGTTCACCAATACCTTGAAGCGCACCGGAAGGCCACAGGTAGCCAGTGCAGCCTCGCAGGATAGGTGTCACTCGGGAGCCACGAGGGCTCCCTCTATCACCAGCGCAGCTGCATTCTGGACCAACTGCAGCCTCGGATGCCCTTCAAGGGAGCCCCATGTAGAGAGCATTGCAGTAGTCAGGCGAGGCGTCACAAGGGCGTGAGTGACTGTGCACAAGGCATCCCGGTCTAGAAAGGCGCAACTGGCGCACCAGGCGAACCTGGTGGAAAGCTCTCCTGGAGCGGCCGTCAAATGATCTTCAAAGACAGCCGTGCATCCAGGAGAACGCCCAAATTGCGCACCCTCTCCATCGGGGCCAATGACTCGCTCCCGACAGTCAGCCGCGGACTCAGCTGACTGTGCGGGATGCCGGCATCCACAGCCACTCCGTCTTGGAGGATTGAGCTTGAGCCTGTTTCTCCCCATCCAGACCCGTCGGCTTCTAACACCGGGACAGCACTTGATAGCTTCATTGGGGTGGCCCGGTGTGGAAAAGTACAGCTGGGTGTCATCAGCGTACAGCTGGTACCTCACACCGAAGCCACTGATGATCTCACCCAGCGGCTTCATATAGATGTTGAACAGAAGGGGCGAGAGAATCGACCCCTGCGGCACCCCACAAGTGAGGTGCCGCGGGGTCGACCTCTGCCCCCCCGTCAACACCGTCTGCGGCCGGGCGGAGAGATAGGAGGAGAACCACCGATAAACGGTGCCTCCCACTCCCAATCCCTCCAACCGGCGCAGCAGGATACCATGGTCGATGGTATCGAAAGCCGCTGAGAGGTCTAATAGGACCAGGGCAGAGGAATAACCCCTATCCCTGGCCCTCCAGAGATCATCCACCAACGCGACCAAAGCCGTCTCAGTGCTGTAACCGGGTCGGAAGCCGGACTGGAACGGGTCCAGATAGACAGTTTCCTCCAGGTGCAGGGGAAACTGATATGCCACCATACTCTCTACAACCTTCGCCGCGAAGCGAAGGTTGGAGACCGGACGATAGTTACCTAAAACAGCCGGGTCCAGGGAAGGCTTCTTGAGGAGGGGCCTCACCACCGCCTCTTTCAAGGCGGCCGGAAAGACTCCCTCCAACAAGGAAGCACTCGTAAGCCCCTGGAGCCAGCCTCGTGTCACCTCCTGAGTGGCCAGCACCAGCCAGGAGGCACGGGTCCAGTAAACACGTGGTGGCATTCAATCTACCCAGCAACCTGTCCATGTCCTCGGGAGTCACAGGGTCAAACTCATCCCAAACAACATCACCAAGACCGCCCTCAGATACCCCGTCTGAATCACCACAATTTTGGTCCAGACCGTCCCTAAGCTGAACGATTTTATCGTATAGATAACCGTTAAACTCCTCAGCACGTCCCCGCAACGGGTCATCCCGCTCCCCCTGGTGAAGGAGGGAGCGGGTCACCCGGAACAGGGCAGCTGGGCGGTTATCTGCCGACGCAATGAGGGAGGAGGCGTAGGAACGCCTCGCTTCCCTCAGTGCCACTAGGTAGGTCCTGGTATAGGATCTAACTAGTGTCCGATCAGCCTCTGAACGGCTGGACCTCCAGGAACTCTCTAGGCGTCTTCTCCGGCGTTTCATCCCCCTCAGCTCCTCGGACAACTACCAAGGGCAACTACCAAGCAGTAAACTTGTATTTAATTTGTATTTATATGTTTTTATTGGCCTGTGAACCGCCCTGAGTCCCTCAGGAGATAGGGCGGTATACAAATTTGATTAAATAAATAAATAAATAAATAAATAAATAAATAAATAAACAAGATGCTGATCACGGAGCTACTGACTTGAGGAAACAAGTCAAATAGTAAAAACAGCTTAATTAAGGAAGCACCAAAACCCGCTTCTAACACCGACAGGGCAAACCAACTTTGATATAAACAAAGGGGAAACCGTTCATAGCGCTGATGATGTTCCCTAGTTGGGTCGTGAAAGGTCTGTAAGAAAACAACCCAGCTCAGAGAATATCCCCACAACCCTCCTCCCAGTCTCCCTCCCTTCCAGCTCTGATGATGTTCCTTAGTCGGGTCATGAGACGTCTGCCAGGAAAACAACCAAGCACCCAGAACCCTCCAGCCCTTTTCTTCCTCTTCCTCTTCCTTGCCACAAACCCTACTCCAATTCAGCCCCTGATGATGTTCCCTAATCAGGTCATGAGACGTCTCAAAATAAAAAACACCCCACTCAGCTCCGAGAGCACGGAGGACCTCGCAGTCCTCCTCTTCTTCCTCTCCACAAACCCCCCCCCCACTGATAATGTTATCAAGTCGAGTCATGTCTGCCAGGAAAACCACCAAGCTCAGAGACCACCAAGGACCCCCATAGTCTTCCTCCTTCTTCTTTTTCCTCCTCTACCCCTTTCTCCTCCTCCTCCTCTCTACAAACCCCCCTCCCTTCTAGAACTGATGATGTTCCCTAGTTGGGTCGTGAGACGTCTGCCAGGAAAACCACCCAGCCCAGAGACCACCAAGGACCCCACAGTCCTCCCCCACCCCTGTCCTTCTCACAAATCCTCCTCCCTTCGAGCACTGATGACGTTCCCTAGTTGGGTTATGGAATGTCTGCAAGAAAAATAGCCAAGCTCAGAGACCACCAAGGACCCCCACAGTCTTCCTCCTTCTTCTTTCTCCTCCTCCTCTCTACAACCCCCCTTCCCTTCTAGAACTGATGATGTTCCCTAGTCGGGTCGTGAGACGTCTGCCAGGAAAACCAGCCCAGAGACCACCAAGGACCCCCACAGTTCCTCCTCCTAATCCTCCAACTCCCCTTCCCCCCTCCTCCCCCTCCCTCCCAGCCCTGAGGAGGTTCCCTAGTGGGGTCCTGAGACGTCTCCCAAGAAAACCACGCAGAGCCCCTCAAATGAAGTGGGGGGAGGTGGAGGACTTGCTGCCTAGAAAAGCCCACAGGGAAACGTCCCTCCCTCCCGCACTCTGCACGTCCTCAGAGGCGCCCTTGCCGGCCTCTCTCTTCTACTCACGGTGCGGGCTTGCCGTCGCAGGAGGTAGAGCAGGAAACTCCAGAGCTTGGCGGCGAAGGCCAGGAAGGCCCGGAGGCCGAGCAGGCACTGCGAGCGCATCATCCCGCCGGCGGGGCCCGCCGCGCCCCCGGCCCGGCCCAGCTCCGCCAGTTTCCAGCGGGGGACGGAAGAGGAGGAAGAGGAGGGAGGACGGCAGGGCCCTCCGGTCAGCCCGTGCCCGCGGGCCCCGCCATCCCGGCTCCCCCCCCCGCCGCCTCCTTCCTTCCCTCGCTCGCTCGCTCCGCTCTCCCGCCTGAGGGGGAAGCGCTGCCCCCCCTCCCCCGCCGACGCTCGCCTCCGCTTCCAGAGGGACCACTTCCGGGGCAACCGACCGAGCGCCCAGCGACTGCTTCCGGGGCGCCGGAGAGGGAGGGTGGGAGGAAGGGCGAAGCGCGTCCAATTAGAAGGCGAGGGAAGAGGAGGAGGAGGCGGGGCCGGGAGAGCGCCGCGCATGCGCGCCTCCTCTTTTATTAAAAAAAAAAAAGTGGGGGAGCCCGTCGAGGAATTTGAAAGCGAGAGGACATGGGAGCCGGCCAGTCAGCGGCGCGGCTCAGACGCGCATGCGCCGTCATGACCCCCACCACACACCAGCGGAGGCGCATGCGCGGAGAGTTCCCGCTTTTTCTCCCGCTCAAAAGTTGAAGTGCAAAAAAACAAAATAAAACAAAACAAAACAAAAACCCACGAAAAATTATGTCAAAAGCATTAGCGCCAATTTGTGTTTTCCTGCTTCTTTCGCAGAGGAGCCTCGCAAAGAACCAGCTATTGGAAAAGGGAGGCAGTGGGCAACACTGCAGGGCTGTTGTCCGTTTAAAAAAAAAAGAATTGTTTTCCTTTGTGTATTAAAAAGAAAAAAGAGGCTTAGATTTGCCTTAAAGTGAAGCACGCAGGCTCTTACGACCGTGTTTCTCAACCGTCTCACTTTTAAGATGGGTGGACATCAACTCCCAGAATTCCCCGGCCAGGTGGCCGGGGAATTCTGGGAGTTGAAGTCCACCCATCTTAAAGAGTTGTCAAAGCCTGAGAAAAGACTCTTCGAAGGTGTTTGTATTCCCCCAGCCCCAAAGATGCAGTCATTTAAGTCACCCCACACCCGTAACTTTGTAAAAATACAAAATCAACATTTTAAATGCACGAAAAGATACCAGCAAGGTGATGGTTCGTTGTGTTTATGTTCAGAGATGATCAAAGGCCTGAAAGACTGCAGGAGTTGGGTTTGGCCAGTCGAGAGAAAAGAAGAATTAGGGGGGGACATGATAGCAGCCTTCCAGTATTTGAGGGGCTGCCCCAAAGAAAGAGCGGGTCAAGCTGTTCTCCAAAGCCCCCCTTGAAGGGCAGGATAAGAAACAATGGATGAAAACCAATCAAAGAGAGAAGCAAACTGGAACGAAGGAGAAACTTCTTAACAGTGAGGAAGGGAATTAACCCGTGGAACAGCTTGCCACCATCCCTGCAGGTTTTCAGATGAGATTGGTCAACCATTGGTCTGAAATAGTATAGGGTCTCCTGCTTGAGCAGGGGGCTGGACTAGAAGATCTTTAGAATTCCCTTCCAGCCCGGATTCTCTCTCTTCTCCCCCCCCCTTTCACTCTCTCCCCCCCTTTCTTTCTTTTTTTCTTTTTTCTTTCTTTCTCTCTCTCTCTCCCTCTCTCTCGCCATCTAGCTACCTGTAAATCTATGTCTGTCTATCTGTCTATCTAATCTTGAGGTTTTTAAGAAGAGACTGGCCAGCCGTTTGTCTAAAACAGTATAGGTTCTCCTGCTTGAGCAGGGGGCTGGACTAGAAGACCTCCAAGGTCCCTTCCAGCTCTGTGATTCTATTCCATTGCATAAAGAGTCGCATGGAGCCAGTCCAGTCAGCATTCAGATAGTTTATTGTCTGCCTGCCTGTGAACCTCTCCTTCCTCAAAAGGATGGGAGTTACCAAATCACTCCTCCACCGTCAGCATCTGGGATCCAAATCGATTTCCTGAAAGTCACTTTTTTTTTTTTCACTCCTGTCCTTTCCCGGACGAATGAAGCAGCAAATCTGGACTGTTTCCCTTCTTCGGATGGCCCCGGGTTCCGATTTGCCCCGCCAGACCATTCCCAAAGGCTGACTGGTTCCCAAGTTGCCAAGAAAAGCAGGTCTCCAGGAAGACGTGAAAGGATCTGGAAAAAGATCCAGATCTGAAAAAAAAAAAACAGCCGGCTCCCCCGATTCTCCTTCACACGTCCAAGTCGTCATCGGGATCTTCCTCGTCAAAGTCATCGGCAGCGTCCGGTTCATAGTAGATTTTCCCTTCCTCGGTTGATGTCTGTAGCAGAGAGGACTTCCTGGGAGGGAGGGAGGGAGGGAGGGAGGGAGGGAGGGAGGAAAAAAGCAGAGAGGAAAAAATATTTGTCTGTCTGTCTATCATCTCTCTCTTTCACACATCTCTATCCATCCATCCATCCTCTAGAAGTTGTGGGTGTTCCATCACTGGAGGTTTTCATGAAGAGCTTGGACAGCCATTTGTCTGAAATGCTTCCGGTATAAGGTCTCCTGCTTGAGCAGGGAGTTGGGACTAGACGACCTCCAGGGTCCCTTCCAATCCTTTGATTCTATGGTCTGTCTAGCTAACCCCTCCCTCCCTCCCTCTATCATCTATGTGTCTGTCTGTCTCTTTCTATCTATCATCTAGGTACGTCTGTCTCTCTTATCTATATACATTCTCTGTCATATCTATGGTATCTATAATCTATGTCTGTCTGTCTATATCTATCTATCTATCTATCTTATCTATCTATAATCTCTACAATCTCTATCTATCTTTATCATCTATCCTATTTATCTATATCTATCTTTATCATCTATCTTACCTATCTTATCTATCTTTATTATCTATCATCTCTATCTATCTACCTTTATCATCTATCTTATTTATCTATCTATATCTATCATCTATCTCTATCATCTATTTCTATCTCTATTATGTTTATCTCTATTATCAGTCTCATCTATCTTATCGATCTATCATCTATCTTTATCTATCTATCTTATATCATCTATCTTATCTAGCTAGCTAGCTATCATCTCTCTCTCTCTCTCATTTATCCTATCTATCTTATCTATCTATATCATCTATCTTACCTATCTATCTCTATCTTTATCTATCTATCTATCTATCTATCTATCTATCTATCTATCTACCTACCTATCTTTATCATCTATCTTATCTAGCTAGCTAGCTATCATCTCAATCTCTATCTATATCATCTGTCATCTATCTATCTTTATCTTATCTAGCTAGCTAGCTAGCTATCATCTCAATCTCTATTTATCTTTTATCATCTGTCATCTATCTATCTATCTATCTATCTATCTATCTATCTATCTATCTATCTATCTATCTATCTATCTATCTATCTAATCTTGAGGTTCTTAAGAAGCAGCCATTTGTCTGAGATATTATAGGGCTGTGATGGTGAACCTATGTCACGCGTGCCCGAAGTGGCATGTGGAACCATGTCTCCTGGCACATGTGGTGTCACCCGCTCCTCTTCCGGGTTTCTGCCGCGATCGGCTGGCCTTTGTACGTGCGGTAAGTGCCCGAAACAGGAAGAGCTGGTCTTCTGTTTTCCCACACAAGCATGCGCTCCGGCCAGCTGATTGGCATGCGCGGCAGTAACCGCAAGACTCGCTGGCTGGCTCCCATGCACATGCCGGAAACCGGAAGCACCATATCCACTAAGCACATGCCCCCTGGGCAGCTCCTGTTCCTGGCCGTGGCCCTGATGCGCACACACAAAGCGCTCCCTTTTCAGCACTCGGTGCCTCCTGCTTGAGTAGGGGGTTGGAGTAGATGACCTTCAAGGTTTCTTCCAGCTCTGCTATTCTACTTATTTATGAAATTGATGTGCTGTCTTATCTCATTATCCGAGCGAGGAACCAAGATGCGTTCGACAGAACCACACAGAGGTACGAAGTTCCTTTATTTTTTATTTACATCCCGCCTTCATTCGTTTTACAAATAGCTTCAGGTGGAAACGTATCCAATATACCTTCCTCCTCTTTTTCCCACAGGTTGGGCTGAGAGAGGGACTAGCCCAAAGTCACTCAGCTGGCTTTCATGCCTAAAGTATGTATGTATATATATCATCTATATCATCTATCTCTATCATCTATTTCTATCTCTATTATGTTTATCTATATTATCAATCTCATCTATCTTATCGATCTATCATCTATCTATCTTTATCGATCTATCTATCTTATATCATCTATCTTATCTAGCTAGCTAGCTATCATCTCTCTCTCTCTCTCTCTCATTTATCCTATCTATCTTATCTATCTATATCATCTATCTTACCTATCTATCATCTCTATCTTTATCTATCTATCTATCTATCTATCTATCTATCTATCTACCTACCTACCTACCTATCTTTATCATCTATCTTATCTAGCTAGCTAGCTATCATCTCAATCTCTATTTATTTTTATCATCTGTCATCTATCTATCTTTATCTTATCTAGCTAGCTAGCTAGCTATCATCTCAATCTCTATTTATTTTTATCATCTGTCATCTATCTATCTATCTATCTATCTATCTATCTATCTATCTATCTAATCTTGAGGTTCTTAAGAAGCAGCCATTTGTCTGAGATGTTATAGGGCCGTGATGGTGAACCTATGTCACGCGTGCCCGAAGTGGCATGTGGAACCATGTCTCCTGGCACATGTGGCGTCACCCGCTCCTCTCCCGGGTTTCTGCCGCGATCGGCTGGCCTTTGTACGTGCGGTAAGTGCCCGAAACAGGAAGAGCTGGTCTTCTGTTTTCCCACACAAGCATGCGCTCCGGCCAGCTGATTGGCATGCGCGGCAGTAACCGCAAGACTCGCTGGCTGGCTCCCATGCACGTGCCGGAAACCGGAAGCACCATATCCACTAAGCACATGCCCCCTGGGCAGCTCCTGTTCCTGGCCGTGGCCCTGATGCGCACACACAAAGCGCTCCCTTTTCAGCACTCGGTGCCTCCTGCTTGAGCAGGGGGTTGGACTAGATGACCTTCAAGGTTTCTTCCAGGTCTGCTATTCTACTTATTTATGAAATTGATGGGCTGTCTTATCTCATTATCCGAGCAAGGAACCAAGATGCGTTCAACAGAACCCCACAGAGGTATACGAAGTTCCTTTATTTTTTATTTACATCCCGCCTTCATTCGTTTTACAAATAGCTTCAGGTGGAAACGTATCCAATATACCTTCCTCCTCTTTTTCCCACAGGTTGGGCTGAGAGAGGGACTAGCCCAAAGTCACTCAGCTGGCTTTCATGCCTAAAGTATGTATGTATATATAGTATGACTATAACTTGTTGCTGGCAATCCTTATGATTTATATTGATATATTGATCATCAATTGTGTTGTAAATGTTGTACTTTGATGAATGTATCTTTTCTTTTATGTTCACTGAGAGCATCTGCACCAAGACAAATTCCTTGTGTGTCCAATCACACTTGGCCAATAAAAAATTCTATTCTATTCTATTCTATTCTATTCTAAAGTGGGACTGAGACTCACTGCCCCCTGGTGATGGGATCAAAGTCACCCAGCCGGCTTTTATGCTAAAGGCAGGACTAGAACTCCCAGTCTCCTGGTGATTGGCCCAAAGGCACCCAGCCTTCAAGCCTAAGGTGGAACTAGAACTCACCTTCTCCTGATTTCTAACCTACTGCCTTCCCCACTAGGCCCTTATGCAATGTGTCAACTGAATTATAGTACGGTTTTTTTAATATAACGTTCCTTAAAAACATTCATTCCACCCTCAAGCTTGCTAAATGGCCTCCATTTAACTGAGTTTTCCCCTCTTAAGACTTCACGTTTCTGGATTTCTTCTGTCTCTCAACAGGAGCTTCTCTCCTTGCCAAAGACCCTAAGCTACCCGGAGCCGTTTTGTGGAGCGAGTTGGGCAGCATATAAATTTAATCGGTGGATAAATGAAATAGGTGAGAGGAAACCCCAAAGAGACCAAAGTCCTTACTTTTCTTCGCTGAAGTGGTACGGGAGAGGCACCGACTCCCTGGCTTGGCGCTCGGCCTCCGTGAGACGCAGGTTGAAGGTCAGATGGGCCGCTGGATCAACCTGGAAAGATCTCCGAGATCAACGGCGTTCACGGATCAAAGGAAAAGGGGGGGAAAAAGATCTCCCAGTGCTGAAGCAGCCAACTTGGTAGGTTTAGTTTAGCCCAGTTTTTTTTTTCAAACCTGGCAACTTTTAAGATGGATGGGCTTCAACTCCCAGAATTCCCCAGTCAGCCATGCCTGGTTTTTTTTCCTTTTCTTTTTTCTCCTGTCCCTTTAAAGCCGGGAGATTGCAGAGGAAGGGATTATAAGAGAGTAAGCAGGCCACAAGGGGTGTACATATCAAAAGGAGCACGTTAGTGCCAGGGAATTCTGGGAGTTGAAGTCCACCCATTTTAAAGTAGCTAACTCTGGAAAACCCTGATTTACTCTAAAGAAGAGAAGGAAGAGGGACGATTGAAGGGCGATCCCAGGGAAGACCAGATGGAGTCATTCTCCAAAGGTCTCAAGGGTAGGACAACAACCAACAGGTGGATAGATTTTGGGGTCCAAATGTGAAATGAGGAGAAATTTCCTGGCTGTGAGAGCATGGAAGCACTGGAAGAACTTCCCTCCGGGAGTTGTGGGTGCTCCATAAATGGAAGATTTCAAGCAAAGTTTGGACAGCCATTTGTCAGAGACGGTGTAAAATCTCCTGACTTGGGGCCTAGGGATTGAACTAGAAGACCTCCAGGGTCCCTTGGATATGTCAAGAGATGGATTACTCGCCGGTCCTGTCCAAACAGAGACAGGAACTCATTAAAGTGTTCATTTATAAGCAATCCTCATCTTACAATGATTCCTTACAGGTTACAAGGGCACCTTAAAAAGGGGACTTGTGACCACTCCTTGCACTTACGACCGTCAAAGCATTCCTCACAGCCATGAGGACAAACTTTGGGGGCCCGGCAGAATCGGGGCCAAATTCTGGTCCCATACTGTGGCTGTTAAGTCGACCATATTGCATTGCTTCTAAAATTTTAATCTGCTTATATTGCATGATTTCTAAAATATCAGCTCGGGTTCTCAAGCAACCTGCCCCCCCCCACCTTTCCTGGATTTCTTTCTTCCAGACAAAGAGCCCACCTGAACCCCCCCTCCCCAAACCCAAACCCTCCTCCCAATTCATCTGTCACAAGCCCGAGGTACGTACCGCTGCGTTGTCCCGGCCTTCCTCTGCCTCCTCCTCTCTGGAAACGCCTTTCGGGGGCAGCTCGTGGAGGAATTTGAACCCAAAGCCCGGGAGGATGCTGAAGAGTTCTGTCTGGGGAGGGTAGGGCAGAATGAGGGAGGGGGGGGTTAGAGGGGATACGAAGAACCTGCCTCGGCTTTCCTTGGCAAGCACAGCTCTTTCGACTCGCAGGTAGTCCTCGACGTACGACCACAGCGGAGCCCAACATTTCCGTCAGTTAAGTGAGACAGTTCTTAAGTGAATTGGGATCCATTTGGCAGTCGCTAAGTGAATCCCTGCAGTTCTTCAGGAGCGCGTGAACACTTGCGACCGTCATAAACGTGAACCGGTTGCCAAGCGTCCGAGTGTCGACCACATGACCGAGTGTGGAAAAAATGGCCGTAATTCACTTTTTTCAGTGCCGTTGTAAGTTTGAACGGTCACTAAATGAACTGTTGTAACTTGAGGACTACCTGTATTTCCGTTTAAAGAACTCTTTTAGGCGGGGGTGGGGGAGGTGGGGGTATCCAACCCTGGGAGCTTTTGAGACCTGTGGACTTCAACTCCCAGAATTCCTCAGCCAGCATGGCAGCCATCTTGTCAGGGGGCGGGGTGGCAAACTGGAATGCTAGTCCTCATGGTTACAACTGAGGTGTTTCCAAGCAAAGGGGGGGGGCAAATAAATTTAACAATTAAATTGTGAACGAACCGCCATTCAGCCTCCGTTCAAGGAGGGCTTGCCTCGAGCGCCTTCCCAAATGCCCAGATTGCATTTTATTTTTATTTTTTTATGATATGGCATCTCAAGCAATTAATGGCCTTAAGCAATTAATCTCAGGATCTATCGTCGATGATAAATCTATGTATCTATGTATATCTACCTCTCCTCCCTCCCTTCCTTCCTCCCTCCCTTCCTTCCTTCCTCCCTAGCTACCTACCTACCTACCTAACATCTATCAGCCAGGAAGTAAAAAACAGGGTGCTAGGTGAAATTCCATTTCTTCCACATACATCCTCATTTAACGCCGGATGAAAAGACAGTTCCCTGCAGAGGGACCCCCAGAGCTGAGCTTTTGTAGCCGTGAGTCAAAGGAAGCCCTCTCTGGCCTTCCTCACCTTCTGCAGAAGCCTCTTCCCCCTCTCTCTACGGACGACGATAGCGGTTTGAGGGGTCCCATCCCCACCTCGACCGCTCCCCGGTCCCGGCTGCAGGGTCACCACCAGGCGGGCCAACATCTTCAGCACGTTCAGCTGGGCAGGCAGGTGCAAATCCCCGTGGATGAGCACCACGGTCCGGACAATTTTCAGCCCTGCGGAGAAAAGGAGATTTTGAGGGAACCCCAACGCTGCTCATCCCTTCAACCAACATCAGGATTCCCTCAGACCTTGATGAGATTCCCTGAGAAGAGAGGAACAGAACTGGGTAGCGATTGAATCCTGATGCGGGTGAAGTCCAAAAACTGAGTTTCCTTGTGGAGTAAACTCTAGCTATCAATCAATCAATTGACTGATCGATCTATCAGTATCTATCTATCTATCTATCTATCTATCTATCTATCTATCTATCTTAGATCTATGTATCTATATAAATCTATATCTACTTCTCTCTATGTATTTACCTACCTACCTTTCTTTTTCTTTCTTTCTTTTCCTTTTTTCTTTCCTTCCTTCCTTCTTTCCTTCCTTCCTTCCTTTTCTTTTTCTTTCTACCTACCTGCTACTATCTATCTATCTATCTATCTATCTATCATAGATCTATGTATCTATGTATATTTTTATCTCTTTTTTCTACCTATGTATCTATCACATATGTATCTATATCTATCTACTTACTTAGTTACCTACCTACCTAGCAATAGCACTTATATCCCGTTTTATAGTGCTTACAGCCCTCTCTTAGCGGTTTACAGGGTCGGCATATTGCCCCTAACAATTTTGGGTCCTCATTTTACTGACCTCGGAAGGACGGAAGGCTGAGTCAACCTGGAGCCTGGTGAGATTCGAACTTGCCAAATTTGCAGTCAGCAGGAGTAGCCTGCAGTACTCCACTCTAACCACTGCACCACCGCAGCTCAATCTGCACCCCTCTCCCCCTCCCAATGCCCCCCCCCTCCTCTCTGCTCACCAGCAGCATTCGCTGTCCTGGGCAGCTGTGCCAGCACTTGGCAGACGGAGGGAAAGGGAAGGCGGAGTAGCAGCCAGCTGAGGGAATCCAGCACGATCGTGGTAGATCCCTGTGAGGTTGTGGCCAGGCGGGATGCTAATTCCGAAGCGGAGAATTCTCCCAGGATCAGGCCGTTGCCCCTCCCGCACCAGCACAGGGGATCTGGAAAAGCATCATGAAACGATATCCTGGAAGGAAGCGAGTTACAGATAAGTCCTCAATTGAGCCCAAAATTTCTGCTGCCAACTGAGACATTCGTGAAGTGAGGTTTTGCCCCATTTTACACGCTTTCTGGCCACGTTAAGTGAATCATGGCGCTTTTTAAGTTGGGAATGCAGTTGTTAAGTGGATCGGGACTCCCCATCCACTTCGATTCTCGTCAGAAAGTTGCAAAAGAGGATCACTTGAGCCTAGGGACGCTGTGACCGTCATAAAAACAAGCCAGTGGCTGGCCCATTTCTGATTAGGATGCTAAAACGGTCGCAAGTGTGAAAAACTGGTCATAAGTGCTGTTTTAACTTTGAACTGTCGCTAAAGAAATGGTTGCAACCAATAAAGGAGAATATTTGTCGCTCGGGGTTGAACTGGGGGGGTCCTTGGTGCTCTCTGAGCTGGGTTGTTTTCTTGCAGACGTTTCATGACCCAGCTAGAGAACATCATCAATGTTAAATGAGTGGAAGTTGAGGACTATTGTATAGCCTGCTGGTTGTGCGCCACACACTGAACTACAAAGTAAGCGACTCACACAAATCCAGAAAGCTGAGTGGAGGGAAGCACAGCTCACATCCATGAGAGCCAGAAGTCTTTTCCCAACAGCTGCAGCCAAATGTGTACAGTGTTGGCCTAAATTTTGGATTGGTCACAGGGCAGTTCCCTGCCTTCAAATTTCACGCACGCACATACACACAAACATACACACACAAAATAGAAATTTAGGATTTACCGGGCGGTCACTTCAGTGCTCAGCCCAGCCTTGAATTCCAATTCTGGGAGATCAAAGCTGAGAACATGGATATACTCTGCCCTAGAGAAGAAAAGCAAGATAGCCCTTATATAACTTATATAACGCTTCACAGTAGTTTACAGCCCTCTAACTGGTTTACAGGGTCAGCCTCTTTCCCCCAACAATCTGGGTCCTCATTTTACCGACCTCGGAAGGAAGGATAGAAGGCTGAGTCAACTTTGAGCTGGTCAGGATCAAATTCCTGGCAGTGAGCAGTGAGTTAGCCTGCAATACTGCATTCTGCTCTGTCTCTCATGTTCACTTGTTTAACCTCTCTTGGTAATCCCGCCCCACTTCCTCCCTGCCTACAAGCTGTCCCAATCCTGACTCGGCCTGCTCCTCCCCATTTTCCTCCCAAGCCAAGGAAGCTGCCCCCTTGATCTCCTCTTCCTCCGAAGATTCAGGCTCCAAGGAGGGCATGACAACATGTCCCTTCACAAGCAAAATCACAAAGCTTGTGTCTCACTTAGTTTGACCAAGTCATGCGGGATAGGGTGGGGGGGAATTCACCAGAGAAAGCCATTATGGTAGGATAGGCTTCTGTGCATTTTAATTCGTATATCTGTACAATAAGGTGCAGCCAATGGGGGACAAAACTTCCTATGTCCCCCAGATGTAGGTTGTGAACATTGGACCTTAAGAAGCAAGACAGGAAGAACATCCACTCGTTTGAGCTGGGGTGCTGGAGAAGGCGCCTGCGCCTTCCTTGGACAGGGGGACTCTCAGCTAGGGGAGCAGCCCATCTGTGGGCTGGCATCAAGCATTCGAGGTCGGTTTTGCCCAGCCACAGGGGGGCCTATAAATTTGATACCGCGATAAATTCAAAGCCTCCGGGAGTCTCCCACTCACCGCTGGGCGGCAGCTGTGATGAAGCTCTTCAGCAGGGAGCGGCCTTCGCAAGCAACTGCATCTGCCAGAGGGAAAAAGCGAAGGGGAGTCGTTTGGATTCAGTCCCTTAGTTCGGTTTGACTATCGTTCTTAATAATATTTTAATTCTGTGTCCTTTTCACCTTTTAACTATTTTCTTTTACTTGTTTTACAACCTGCCAGCTGCTCAGAGTGAGGGAGATGGGTGGCATAAAACTTTGCGACAGACCGACCGACCGACCAGGGAAACTGACTGGTCAGCCATAGCTTCTCTCTTGACCCCTCACGAGCAGCTGCTTCCTCCTGGACACTCTCTGCCTTCCTCAGCTGGCATTCCTGGGGGTGTGGGGGGGGGGAGGGGAAAGAAACTCTGCAGAGGATGCAAGGCCACTAGGAGATCCCCTGCAGGGGGGATGGGAGGCCACCAGTAGAAGCCCTGCATGTGATAGGCCACTATAGGATACAATGTGGGGGGGGGATGGGAGGCCACCGGGTGATCCCCCACATGCAATAGACCATCAAGAGATCCCCTGTATGGGATGGGAGGCCATCAGGAGATTCTCTTCAGGCGATCGGCCAGATCTCTGAAGGGACGAGTGGCCACCAGGTGATCCCCTGCATGCTCAATCCCTCCAAGACGGAGTGGCTGTGGATGCCGGTACCCCAGTAGTCAGCTGCAACCGCGGCTGACTGTTGGGGGCGAGTTAGTGGCCCCAATGGAAGGGGTACGCAACTTGGGTGTCCTCCTGGATGGGCGGCTGTCGTTTGACGATCATGTGGCGGCCATCTCCAGGAGGGTCTTTCACCAAGTACGCTTGGTTCGCCAGTTGCGCCCCTTCCTTGACCGGGATGCCTTATGCACGGTCACTCACGCTCTTGTCACTTCTCGTTTGGATTATTGCAATGCTCTCTACATGGGGCTGCCCTTGAAGTGCACCCGGAGGCTTCAGTTAGTCCAGAATGCAGCTGCGCGGGTGATAGAGGGAGCCACTCGTTGCTCCCATGTAATACCATTACTGCGCAGACTGCACTGGCTACCTGTGGCCTTTCGAGTGCACTTTAAGATCTTGGTTACCACCTTTAAAGCGCTCCATGGCTTAGGGCCTGGGTACTTACGGGACCGCCTGCTGTTACCTTATGCCTCCCACCGACCCGTACGCTCACACAGAGAGGGCCTTCTCAGGGTGCCGTCCGCCAAACAATGTCGGCTGGCGGCCCCCAGGGGAAGGTCCTTCTCTGTGGGGGCTCCTACGCTTTGGAACGAACTTCCCCCCCCCCCCCGGTTTACGCCAATTGCCTGATCTTCGGACTTTTCGCCCTGAGCTGAAAACGCATTTATTTATTCAAGCGGGACTGGCTTAAAAGTTTTATTAAATTTTAATTGGGGTTATTATTTTAGGGTTTTAAATTTTTAAATTTCGGCCATCTTTGTAATATGCTTGGTTTTAAGTTTCTGTTTTAATGTGTATATTGTGGGTTTTTTATTATCTGGCTGTACACCGCCCTGAGTCCTTCGGGAGAAGGGCGGTATAAAAATCTAATAAAATAAATAAATAAATAAATAGAACACCAGGAGATCCCCTGAAAGGGATGGAAGCCCATCAGGGGAGCCTCTGCACGCGATAAGACCACCAGGTCTTTCACAGGAGGGATGGGAGGCCACCAGGAGATTCCCCCGCATTGATAGGCCGCCAGGAGATTCCCAGAAGGGGATGGGAGGCCACCAGGAGATTCCCCCGCATTGATAGGCCGCCAGGAGATCCCCCGAAGGGGATGGGAGGCCACCAGGAGATCCCACAAGCTCCAAGCTAGACACCAGTAGCAATCCCCGCTCGTATTTCGGCCAAGGCAAGCCTCCCTCCACTCCGTAAAGGGGGCAGCCCTCCGCAGCAGCCGGGGAGGCCCAGCAGGGCCCTTCCCAGCCCCTCACCCTGGATGAGGATCAGCCCCTCGGCGGCCCCGGACAGCAGCGTCTCCAGCATCTCTTTCGCCGCTCTTCCGCCTCCTCTGGCGTCGCCCGCGCGCCCTGATGACGTCAGAGCGCGCCTGAGGGGGGCAAAAAAAAACTACAGGCGAAAAAGGCCGCAGCGCCTCCTCAGCGCCCCCTGCCGGTGGGCGCCGCCATCGCCTCTGAGGCCATAGGTGGCTAACGGAGCGCCTGATTGGAAGGGGGGGGGGAAAAAGGAAGAAGCCCCCCCCCACCCCTTCCCCGGGTCTCCCTTTGAGCTTTTTGGACTTTCTTGTTTAAAAAGAGTTGGGGGAGGGGAGAAAAGAGGTTTCAGCGCCATATTTGCCCGGTTAAACACGACTCAAAGCCACTTCAGATCGGGTCCGCTTGGACCCAGAGAAGCCACTACAAAGCCCATGGTTCACGCGCGGGTGGGTGGGGGGGTGGGAGAAGCGCCAGGCGGGAACGGCTCTCCCTGTTGCACCCCACGGGGCGGCCATAAACCCCGTAAGACTCCTCTGAGGGAAGCCCAAACGGCGACAAAAGGGTCGCAAACCCCCTCGGCCGTCAAGCGCGACGCCGTTGCTAAGCTCAGCCGGGCCTGTTGTCAAGGACGGCCGTCGAGCGCGGCGCCGTAACTAACAAGGCGGCCGCCGAGCGCGAAGATATCGCTAGGCAGAGAAGGCCGGTCGTCAAGCGCGGCTACGTTGCTAAGCAAGGGAAGCCGGTCGTCAAGCGCGGCCGTCAAGCGCGGGCCGGTCGTGAAACGGCCGTCGAAAGAAGCTCCGTTGCTAGGCAGGGAGGGCCGGTCGTCAAGCGCGTCCGTCAAGCGCGGTCCGGTCGTGAAACACGGGCATCAACAGAAACCCCGTTGTCAGGCAGGGAGGGCCAGTCGCCAAGCGCGGCCGTCGAGCGCGGCGCCGTTGCTAGGGCAGAGTCGGCGGGTCGTCAAGCGCGGCCGTCAAGCGCGGTCCGATCGTGAAAGACGGGCCTCAACAGAAACCCCGTTGTCAGGCAGGGAGGGCTGGTCGCCAAGCGCGGCCGTCAAGCGCGGCGCCGTTGCTAGGGCAGAGCCGGCGGGTCGTCAAGCGCGGCCGTCGAGCGCGGCGCCGTTGCTAGGGCAGAGCCGGCGGGTCGTCAAGCGCGGCCGTCGAGCGCGGCGCCGTTGCTAGGGCAGAGCCGGCGGGTCGTCAAGCGCGGCCGTCGAGCGCGGCCGGGCGCCCTCCTGCCGCCAAGCGGGGCGGCGGCGCCATGCCCCTCTGCCGTAAAGCGCGGCCGGGCGCCCTGCTGCTGCGGGGGCCTGGTCGGGGCGGGATGCTGGGCGGCGGCGGCGGCGGCGGGGGGGCGGCGGCGGGCGGCGGGGGCGGCTCTCCGCTGCCGCTGCTGCACCCGCGGACGGGCCGGCTGGTGACGGTGTCGCGGGGCGGGCGGAGCGCGGCTCGCTCGCAGCCCGGCCAGGAGTTCAACCACGGGCTGGTGCTGAGCAGGGAGCCCCTCGCCCCCGGAGCCCTCTTCACCGTCCGCATCGACCGCAAGGTCAGCGCAGGGCAGGCCCCGGCAATTGGGTGGGGGAGAGGAGGGGTCTCCTGGGGATGGGCGAGCGCTGTGGGAGGGGAGGACCTGGGGGTCCCAGGGAGGAGGGTCCCTGATGAAGTAAAGCCCAGGCAGTTGAGGGAGGGAAGGCTCCCAGGGAGGGGGGCAGGACAGGGAGGGTCCACAAATGAAGGCTGGGAACAATTTGGGAGGGGTCTTGGGGATGGAGAGGCGCCCTGTGGGAGGAAAAGCCTCAGGGTCCCAGGGAGGGGCTGCAGGAGGGAGGGGACAGAGGAGGGAGGGGTCTCCTGGGGATGGGCGAGCGCTGTGGGAGGGGAGGACCTGGGGGTCCCAGGGAGGGAGGGTCCCTGATGAAGTAAAGCCCAGGCAGTTGAGGGAGGAAGGCTCCCAGGGAGGGCAGGACAGGGAGGGTCCACAAATGAAGGCTGGGAACAATTTGGGAGGGGTCTTGGGGATGAAGAGACGCTGTGGGAGGCGGGGAAGCCTCAGGGTCCCAGGGAGGGGCTGCAGGAGGAGGGTCCTCTGATGAAGTAAGACCCAGGCAGTTGAGGTGTTGGGGATGGAGATGCGCTGTGGGAGGGGGGTCCCAGGGAAGGGGGCTGCAGGAGGGGACAGGTGAGGGTCTACAAATGAAGGGTAGGAACAATTTGGGAGGGGTCTTGGGGATGAAGAGATGCGCTGTGGGAGGCTGGGGGAAAAGCCTCAGGGTCCCGGGGAGGGGCTGCAGGAGGAGGGTCCCTGATGAAGTAAGGCCCAGGCAATTGAGGGAGGGATGTTGGGGGTGGGCATGCGCTGTGGGAGGAGAGCTTTGGGGTCCCAGGGAGGGGCTGCAGGAGGGGACGGGACAGGGAGGGTCCACAAATGAAGTCTGGGAGCAATTTGGGAGGGTCTTGGGGATGAAGAGACGCATTGTGGGGGAGGAAGCCTCGGGGTCCCAGGGAAGGGGTGCAGGAGGAGCGGGGCTGCAAGAGGGAGGGGACGGGAGGAAGGGTCCCTGATGAAGTAGGGGTGTTGGGGATGGACATGCGCTGTGGGAGGGGAAAGCTTGGGGTCCCAGGGAGGGAGAGGACAGGAGGGTCCAGAAATGAAGGCTTGAAGCGATTTGGGGAAGGGTCTTGGGGATAGAGATGCACTGTGGGGGAAGCCTCGGGGTCTCAGGGAGGAGGGTCCCTGATGAAGTAAGACCCAGGCAGTTGAGGGAGGGGTGTTGGGGATGGACATGCGCTGTGGGAGGGGAAAACTTGGGGTCCCAGGAGGGGCAGGACAGGTGAGGGTCCACAAAGGAAGGCTGGGAGCAATTTGGGAGGGATCTTGGTGACACAGAGGCAGCTGTGGGAGGGTGGAAGCCTCGGGGTCCCAGGGAGGAGGGGTCAAGGGAGAAGGAATTGCAGGGGTCTTGGGGATGGGGAGATGTGCTGTGGGAGGGGGGATAGAGCCTTGAGGGGGAGTCACAGGAGAGGGGGCTGCAGGCAATGGAGGTAGGTGGCTGCCCCTTCCTCTGTGTGGCGGGAGGAGAGACCCTGGGGGGGGGGTCTCAGAGGAAGGGGCCAGAGGAACAGCGGCCACAGGAAGGCTGAGGCAATGGTGCTGAGGAGGGGCAGGGGAGGGGTCTCCAGAAGAAGAAGAAGGGGGAGTTGTCTTGCGGATGGAGCTGGGCAGCTGTCCTCCTCTTCCTCCCCTTTCTCAGGGGGCAGAGCCTCGGTTTCAGGGGAGGGGGCTGCAGGAAGAGAGCCAGGAAGGAAGGGGTCCCCCAAAGAAGGCCAAGGCAATGGGAGGTGGTCTTGGGGAGGAAGATGCTATGTGGGGGAAGACCCTCAAGGGTCATGGGGAGGGGCCAGAGGATCAGATCAGGGGCGGGGGAGTCCCAAACGAGTGGTGGGGGGCGCAGGGGAGGGGGCTGCAGGAGGAGGGCAGGGGCTCCCCAAATGAAGGACCAGCCAACAGGTTGTTGGGGATGGAAGTGGGCAGCTGCCCCCTCCCCTCGGTAGGGGGCAGAGCCTGGTGGGTCATGTGGGAGGGGGCTTGAGAGGAGGCAACAGGGCGGTCTTGGGGGATGGAGCCGGGCAGCTGCCCTCCCTCTACCCCTCGGCAGAGCCTCAGGGTGGGCAGGGGAGAGAGCTGGAGGTGCAGAGCGGACCCCTCCCTCCCTTTCTCTCAACCACTTCCCCCACTGCCTCTCTCCGGGGGGGTGGGTGCAAAATGGGGGCGATAGACCCCAAAGAAAGAGACCACCAGGGATGCCCCCTCCCACTCAGAAAACACTTCCAGGACCCAGCCTGGCTTTCTGAGACCTCCCCCCCACACTCAGAATTAGACTTTCAGAAATGTTGACAACCCCCCCAAACACCTATCACCCCCCACTCTTAAATTGTCTTTTCCTTCTTGTCCACCCGCAGGTCAACTCCTGGAGCGGCTCCTTGGAGATCGGGGTGACCGCCCTAGACCCCAACCACCTGGACTTCCCCAGCAGCGCCACCGGCCTCAAGGGGGGCTCCTGGATCATATCCGGCTGCTCCGTCCTGCGCGATGGGCGCTCCATTCTGGAAGAGTACGGGCAGGACCTGGATCAGCTGGGCGAAGGCGACCGGGTCGGCATCCAGCGGACGGCCAACGGGGAGCTGCGCCTCTGGGTCAACGGCCAGGACTGCGGCGTGGCGGCCACTGGCATCCCGCCCCGCGTCTGGGCTGTGGTCGACCTCTACGGCAAGTGTACCCAGATCACCGTGGTGCCCAGAAACGCCGAGGAAGCGGAAGAGGGAGCTTCCCACGATGAAGGTACCCCCCAAAAAAGCGGATAAATGCTGGGGCAGAGCGTTGAAGAAGAGAATAGAATAACAGAGTTGGAACGGATCCTGGAGGTCCTCTAGTTCTGGGGTCTCCAACCTTGGCAACTTTAAGCCTGGAGGACTTCAACTCCCAGAATTCCCCAGCCAGGATTCTGGGAGTTGAAGTCCGCCAGGCTTAAAGTTGCCAAGGTTGGAGGCAGGAAACGCTATAGGGTCTCCTTGAGCCGGGGGCTGGACTAGAAGTCCTCAAAGGTCCCATCCAGCTCTATTTTAATTGATTCACTCCATGAATCAGGAGTGGGTTTCACTTATCTTTACCAGTTTAGTTTAGTTTAGTTTAGATTTTTATTCCGTCCTTCTCCCGAAGGACTCAGGGCGGTTTCACAGCCATAATAAAAAATAATACAATGTACATAGTAAAAACAATTATAAAAATCTTATTAAACAACAGGCCAGATTAAAACTATTAAGAACATAAAAACCCCAAATTAAA
Source organism: Ahaetulla prasina (assembly GCF_028640845.1). Taxonomy (NCBI): domain Eukaryota; kingdom Metazoa; phylum Chordata; class Lepidosauria; order Squamata; family Colubridae; genus Ahaetulla; species Ahaetulla prasina. Next base: position 1,685,461 of record NC_080542.1, read on the forward strand.
TCAAAATATTAAAACTGCTAAAAATTTATTTAAAAAATTTCTATGCCAGTGGTTTGCGCCAATTTCTATAACGGTGGTTTGCGCGCGCTGTCCACGCGTACGGCCGGCTTCGAAGACATGCCTAAATAGCATGACTTGCAGCCAAGGCGGGTGGACAGGCCCACCCACGATTGCCGCTGCCGGTTCGCCTGAACCGGCGCGAACCGGCAAAATTCCACCTCTGAAGTGAAGGTGTGGATTTTGCTGCCCTGGTTTGGCAAGGAGACCACTTCGGGCAGCTGTCACTGGACAGATGTGCGGGGCGATTCATGCACTACGGCTACCCGCCTCTCCGCCGCTTTGTTTTTTTTTGTTTTTTTTTTTTTAATTTTTTATTATTATTTTTTTTTGCAACAAACAAATAAAAAGAAAATACATTATTACACCCTTGTGCTATACATAAAAGGAAGATTTGGGTCTTCGGATATATCCTCATGATTGCCAAAATCCACGTTCTCGAGGTACAGGTACTGAAGCGTCCAATGTTCCAAGCGCAAAGTCCACAAATGGTTTCCAAGTCTTCCAGAAAATATCTTCTTTATACACACCACTTCTAATTTTAATATCACATGTCATTTTATCATTTAAAGCTAATTTCCACATTTCAGAATTCCACTCTTCTATTCTAAAAATCACATCTAGTTTCCAATATCTAGCTATTATAATTCTACCTATTATAATCATAATTCTAATCAATTCTTTTTCATATTTTGTTAATTCTATTTCCTTAATTACCAACAATAATATAGTTTCCACTCTCAATGTTATTACTTTCCCCATCATTTCAAATATCATTTTCTCCAATTGTTGCCAAAACTTTTTAACCTTATCACAATTATACCACATATGTTCATAAGTCCCCAATTCCAACTCACATCTCCAACATTTTTTACTAGTTTTTTTATCCATTTTATCCATTTGTGACAATCTTACTGGAGTCAAATACCATTTCCAAACAACTTTATAATTGTGCTCTTTAATCCTTATAGATAAAGTTCTCATAATTCTACTCTTCCAATTCACATTCCAATCTGATTCTGGTATTTCAATATTAAGATGAAGTGGAAGTGTTAATAGCCCAGCAGACTGAATTTAAAACTGGTAGGTCATCTGAAACTGCTTGAATTAAGGAGTTTTTACTGCGTGGGATGACCGAACTGGCAGACACAAGGAGTTTGGAATAAACTGCTGTCTTTTGCTTTCCTTATCATAATTATCGTGTTCTGTGTTAAATGCTGAGGCTAAGGAATATCAAAGACTGAATTTGTTAATGAGAAGAATTTTAATTGAAGAGATCGATCTTTTGTGCTGGACTGACTGGCTGATTGGCTGAAGAAGATTTTATTAGGTGGATAATTTTTTCATTATTTTTCTTTTGAGAGGAAATTAATAGCTTGTTTATATTACAGAAAACAAAAAAAGGACTTTGTTTTGAAGTTCAAGCTGGTTTGTTTTTTTCTCTCCTGCCTTTATTCATATAAATAACTGAAATCAAGAACTAAGGAGAAATTTCCTGACAGTTAGAACAATTAATCGGTGGAACAACTTGCCTCCAGAAGTCGTGAATGCTCCAACACTGGAGGTTCTTTAAAAGAGACTAGCCAGTCACTTGTCTGAAATAGTATAGGATCTCCTGATTGAGCAGAGGTTGGACTAGAAGACCTCCAAGGTCCTTCCAACGCTGTTATTCTATTCTAAAAATCACATCTAGTTTCCAATATCTAGCTATTATAATTCTACCTATTATAATCATAATTCTAATCAATTCTTTTCATATTTTGTTAATTCTATTTCCTTAATTACCAACAATAATATAGTTTCCACTCTCAATGTTATTACTTTCCCCATCATTTCAAATATCATTTTCTCCAATTGTTGCCAAAACTTTTAACCTTATCACAATTATACCACATATGTTCATAAGTCCCCAATTCCATCTCACATCTCCAACATTTTTACTAGTTTTTATCCATTTGTGACAATCTTACTGGAGTCAAATACCATTTCCAAACAACTTTATAATTGTGCTCTTTAATCCTTATAGATAAAGTTCTCATAATTCTAATCAATTCTTTTCATATTTTGTTAATTCTATTTCCTTAATTACCAACAATAATATAGTTTCCACTCTCAATGTTATTACTTTCCCCATCATTTCAAATATCATTTTCTCCAATTGTTGCCAAAACTTTTTAACCTTATCACAATTATACCACATATGTTCATAAGTCCCCAATTCCAACTCACATCTCCAACATTTTTACTAGTTTTTATCCATTTGTGACAATCTAACTGGAGTCAAATACCATTTCCAAACAACTTTATAATTGTGCTCTTTAATCCTTATAGATAAAGTTCTCATAATTCTACTCTTCCAATTCACATTCCAATCTGATTCTGGTATTTCAATATTAAGATGAAGTGGAAGTGTTAATAGCCCAGCAGACTGAATTTAAAACTGGTAGGTCATCTGAAACTGCTTGAATTAAGGAGTTTTTACTGCGTGGGATGACCGAACTGGCAGACACAAGGAGTTTGGAATAAACTGCTGTCTTTTGCTTTCCTTATTATAATTATCGTGTTCTGTGTTAAATGCTGAGGCTAAGGAATATCAAAGACTGAATTTGTTAATGAGAAGAATTTTAATTGAAGAGATCGATCTTTTGTGCTGGACTGACTGGCTGATTGGCTGAAGAAGATTTTATTAGGTGGATAATTTTTTCATTATTTTTCTTTTGAGAGGAAATTAATAGCTTGTTTATATTACAGAAAACAAAAAAAGGACTTTGTTTTGAAGTTCAAGCTGGTTTGTTTTTTTTTTCTCTCTGCCGACGTGGAGAAAAAATGGCGCTGATTAAGCTGTGAGGTAATTGTGTTTCTTTGTGGAGTGAATATGACTCTCCGCCGCTTTGTTGCCTCTCTAAACACAGGCAGCCGTCGACTTACAACCGTTTAGCGACCGAAGTTACAACAGTACTGGAAAAAATTACCTTTTTTTTTTTAAAATTTAACAGACTTATGTCTGTTTTTCACACTTAACGACCCTTGTAGCGTTCCCCACAGTTATATGACTCGTATTTACGACGGCCGCAGTGTCCCGGGGAGTCACGTGATCCTTCTGGGCAACAAACTCAAATGGGGAAGCCGGATTCGCTTAACAAGAAAGGTTTTGTAAGATGCGGCAAAAGCTCACTTAACAGCTGTCTCACTTAGAAACAGGGATGTTGGGCTCAGTTGCGGTCGGAAGTCGAGGACTGCCTGTATCAGGTGTTGGGAAACGAGAGTGGAGAAGAGTCTGAAGGGCATAGTTTACATTTTAAGGGTAGGAACTGACCATGGCCAGCGGGCACAAGCCATGCTGGACCACAAGCTTGCTCTCCTGGCACCCAACCTCTGTTCTTAGCTGCCCCTTCAGGACCGTAAGCCATGATTCTTGGCTTGTTCCCAGCCAACACGGCCTGTGGCTGCTCTCAGAAACTCCGCTGACAGCCTTTCCTTCCTCTTCTTCTTCTCTTCCTCCTCTTCCTCTTCTTTCTAGCCCTGGAAGCACCTTGCAACCAGACGCGGCCGGATAAATTTCCCAGCAGCCTGGAATCAGAGAACGGTGAGTCACTTGAAATAAGGGGGGAAAAATATAATAATAATTTGAAGGTTTCACCAGCCCGCTTCCCTTATGATCTTAAAGACTGATTTTTGTCATCATGTTTACATTTTTCTCTCTCCTGCCTTTATTCATATAAATAACTGAAATCAAGAACTAAGGAGAAATTTCCTGACAGTTAGAACAATTAATCGGTGGAACAACTTGCCTCCAGAAGTCGTGAATGCTCCAACACTGGAGGTTCTTTAAAAGAGACTAGCCAGTCACTTGTCTGAAATAGTATAGGATCTCCTGATTGAGCAGAGGGTTGGACTAGAAGACCTCCAAGGTCCCTTCCAACGCTGTTCTTCTATTCTAACTCAAAATAGCGAATCTATCTAGTGCTCCTCCCTGTTCCTTCCCCGCCTTAACAACAACCCTGTGAGGTCGGTTGGACTGAGAGCCCAACATTACCTAGATATCTGTCACCCATTGGCCCAAAGTCACCCAGCTGGCTTTCATGCCTAAGGCGGGACTAGAACTCACCGTCTCCTGGTGATTGGCCCAAAGTCACCCAGATGGTTTTCGTGCCTAAGGCGGGACTAGAACTCACCGTCTCCTGGTGATTGGCCCAAAGTCACCCAGCTGGTTTTCCTGCCTAAGGCGGGACTAAAACTCACCGTCTCCTGGTGATTGGCCCAAAGTCACCCAGCTGGTTTTCACGCCTAAGGCGGGACTAAAACTCACCATCTCCTGGTGATTGGCCCAAAGTCACCCAGCTGGCTTTCATGCCTAAAGTGGGACTAGAACTCACCGTCTCCTGGTGATTGGCCCAAAGTCATCCAGCTGGCTTTCATGCCTAAGGCAGGACTAGAACTCCCAGTCTCCTGGTGATTGGCCCAAAGTCACCCAACTGGCTTTCATGCCTAAGGCGGGACTAGGACTCACCGTCTCCTGGTGATTGGCCCAAAGTCACCCAACTGGCTTTCATGCCTAAGGCGGGACTAGGACTCACCGTCTCCTGGTGATTGGCCCAAAGTCATCCAGCTGGCTTTCATGCCTAAGGCAGGACTAGAACTCCCAGTCTCCTGGTGATTGGCCCAAAGTCACCCAACTGGCTTTCATGCCTAAGGTGAGACTAGAACTCACCGTCTCCTAGTGATTGGCCCAAAGTCACTCAGCTGGCTTTCATGCCTAAGGCGGGACTAGGACTCACCGTCTCCTGGTGATTGGCCCAAAGTCACCCAACTGGCTTTCATGCCTAAGGTGAGACTAGAACTCACCGTCTCCTAGTGATTGGCCCAAAGTCACCCAGCTGGCTTTCATGCCTAAAGTGGGACTAGAACTCACCGTCTCCTGGTGATTGGCCCAAAGTCACCCAGCAGGCTTTCGTGCCTAAGGCGGGACTAGAACTCACCGTCTCCTGATAATTGGCCCGTTGACACTCATACCATCACCCCGTCCCTCCTAGGCTTCTCCAGCATGGAGCTGTCGGAGGTAGTGAGCAACGCCATCCTGTCGGCCTACAACGGGAGCCTGTTAAACGTCAACCTGGGCAGCCCCCCCTCGGACTCTCCCCCCAGCGGAGCGCCCCCCATGACCTCCAACGACGCCTTACTCTTCCACGAGAAGTGCGGTACCCTCATCAAGCTTAGCAACAACAACAAGACGGCCGAGAGGCGCCGGCCGCTGGACGAGTTCAACAACGGCGTGGTCATGACCAACCGCCCGCTACGCGACAACGAGATGTTTGAGGTAAGGGGGGGGGTTTGGGGGTCCCAAATCTCCAGCGGCCCAGAACAGGAGCCCCTGGGGAGCCATTTTTCTCAACCTTTGCGACTCTTAAGACTTGTGGACTTCACCTCCCAGAGCAAAAATAAATGTGGCCAAACTATTTTGTATTTTTTGATTGGGTAATTTTCTTAATAGATAGTGGGAATGCGGGAGACGTAATGTATCTTGGTTTCAACAAAACGAGGGGGGGAAAAAATAACCCCAGACAAGCCAAATTATTATTTTTTTTTAAAGGTGGGTTAGATGGCATGATCATTAAATGGGAAACTGATCTGCTGGCTGGGGGATTCTGGGAGTTGAAGTCCACAGGTCTTAAAAAGCCACAAAGGTTGAGAAACGTTGCGGTAGGTTGTATAGAAAATTTTAGGTGCTGCTTGGGGCATCTCAAGTACGACGTAATGCTCTCAGTGGGCACATGTGGGGGGTGGCTCAGCAAGGAAGATGCATCTGGGATTTGTAGTCCGTTCCCTCTGACCTTCCTATCCATCTTCTCCCGTCGCTGTGGAGGACAGGCGCTGCTGAATCGGTCGTTCTCTTGATCGCTGCTTCCTCTTGGTCTCCCCAGCAATTCCTTTATTACTTTTACAAACGAATCCAAGCTGCGAACGTGTCCAACACATCTTCCTCCTCCTCCTCCTTTCCCCACAACAACGACCCTGTGGGGTGGGGTGGGGTGGGCTGAGAGAGGGAGGCTGGCCTGAACTCGTCATCTCCTGATGCTCACAGTCACCCAAGCAGCTTTCCTGCCTGAGGCAGGACTAGAATTCCCCGTCTCCTGGTGATTGCCCAAAGTCACCTAGCTGGCTTTTCTAAGCTGAAACTAGAACTCACCGTCTTCTGGCGATTGGCTCAAAGTCACCCAGTCCGCTTTCATGCCTAAGGCAGGACTAGAACTCGCCATCTCCCGCTTTCCAGCCTGCTGTCTTAACCACTAGACCAAACTGGACTCCGCTGAATAGAATCAGCGAATTGAGCGAGGCCTGGACAGGGTGTTCTGGGAGTTGTAGCCCCCGACGCTTAAACGTCGCCCAGATTGAGAAGAAAAAAAAAAAACCGAGGGCAAGAAGAGATTTCGAAGCAGGCGCCAGGGAGTTCAAGGCGCCGCTTTGTCTCCTCCCTCAGATCCGCATCGACAAGCTGGTGGATAAGTGGTCGGGCTCCATCGAAATCGGGGTCACCACCCACAACCCCAACAACCTGGAGTACCCGGCCACCATGACGAACCTGCGCTCAGGTGACTTCCCGACTCGTGCGTATCCAGGGCGGGGGAGAGGGGGAGGCGAGGGGGGTGGGACGGTGGATTTCCCCCCCGACGCCTTCGGTGGGTGGTGGGCCGGGAGGGGGGGGTCTCCGTCGGGGTGGAGGGGGAGAGAGGACCCCGGGGGAGGGGAGTCACATCAGCCGGCCCTTGTCCCCACTCAGTTCTTCTTGTCATGCTCCACTCAACTCACGAAGGAACCATCATGATGAGCGGCTGCGGGATTCTCACCAACGGGAAAGGCACCCGGCGGGAATATTGCGAATTCAGTTTGGATGAGTTGCAGGTGAGCCCGCAATGCGTCCCCGCCTCCATCCTCCACCACCCCGCCACCTGGGGCTCCCCCTCCTCCCCTCGCAGGAACTTCCCACCCTGCTTTCTGTCTTCCCCCCCCTGCAGGAAGGCGACCACATCGGCCTGACCCGGAAGTCAAACAACGCTCTTCACTTCTACATCAACGGCATCGACCAAGGTGGGCACCAACCAGGGCTGGGTTTCACTTAAGGTGGGCTGATTCTCTGCCACCAGTTCGCCCGAACCGGTAGCAACCGGTCACTGGCACCATCGTCTCGTGGATGGAACCACGCAGGCCTTTTCGGGATCCGGAGACCCCCTCCCTTCCCCAAACCGGGGCGGAGAGAGGGGGGAAAAGTGGGGGATGTCCTTCGACTTATGACCACAACGCACAACGGTTTGGCCCCGAATCTGTGTTTACTTCCAGTGTTTGGTAAAAAATTAAAAAAAAACACCCAGAGCGAACAATTGTTCAACAGAGTTGAACACATTGGCTTAAATAGGGCTGCATTTACAGGTGAACCTCGATTTAACACGGTTCATTTAGTGACCGTAGTTAGAACGGCTCTGAAAAAAACAAACTTAGGACCGTTTTTCGCGCTTAAGAACCGTCGCGGGAGTCCCAGCGGTCTCAGTGATCAAAATTCAGGCGCCTGGCAACCGATTTATGACGGTCGCAGTGTCCCGTGGAGATTGGGGTGTCACGTGATTATCCCTTTTGTGACCTTCCGGCGAGCCAGGCCCACAGGCAGAGCCAAATTCGCTTAACGACCGGGTTGTTATTTAGTAACTCTGGCAAGAATGGTCGTAAAATTCACTGAACTGTCTCGCTCGGCGACTGAAATTTTGGGCTCCCATTTTGGTCGTTTAAGTCGAGGACTGCCTGGACTTAACGACCGGGTTCTGCCAAATGGCTGCAATGAAGAAGATTCTTCCTTTCCCATCTGGGGTTAATTTTATTTCTTAATGATTTTATCCACTGAGTTACTTCGATTGTAGATTTTAATGTTTCTTAATGCTTTAATGTTTTTAATGCTGTAAGCTGCCCGGTGTCATTGGATGGCAAATTGCAACAACAACAACAATAATAATAGTAGTAGTAATAGTAATAGTAATAGTAATAATAATAACAACTTGTATCAACCACCAGCACCCGTCAATATTTCTGATACATTTTTAAATGTTCAGTTGACTGAATTTCATGTTTTAATGAATAAAAGTGTATAATAATAATAACCCGTATCAACCATCAGCACCAGTCAATATTTGTTACATTTTTAAATGTTCAGTTAACTTTCATGTTTAATGAATAAAAGAAATAATAATAATAATAATAGTAATAATAACATATCAACCATCAGTGCTAGTCAATAATATTTGTGATACATTTTTGAATGTTCAGTTGATTAAATTTAACGTTTAAGGAATAAAAGTGTATAATAATAACAATAATAATAGTGTTAATACCTCGGACACTGGCAGCAACCCATATCAACCATTAGTACCAGTCAGTGGTATTTGTGATGCATTTTTGAATGTTCAGTTATTATTATTATTATTATTATTTATTGAATTTTTATACCGCCCTTCTCCCAAAGGACTCAGGGCGGTGTACAGCCGGAGATAAAATACAAAATATGTACAATTAAAACAAATTAAAACATATCAAAATTACAAAAACGGCTAATAATTAAAATTAAATTTAAAATATTTAAGAATATTAATAAAACCCCAATTTAAAATCAAACTATTATGCCAGTCCCGCTTGAATAAATAAGTATGTTTTTAACTCACGACGGAAGGTCCGAAGATCAGGCACTTGACGTAGGCCAGGGGGGAGTTCATTCCAGAGCGTCGCTGCTCCCACAGAGAAGGCCCTGCCCCTGGGGGCCGCCAGCCGACACTGTTTGGCGGACGGCACCCTGAGGAGACCCTCTCTGTGAGAGTGTACGGGTCGGTGGGAGGCATAGGGTAACAGCAGGCGGTCTCGTAAGTACCCGGATCCCAAGCCATGGAGCGCTTTAAAGGTGGTAACCAAAATCTTGAAGCGCACCCGAAAGACCACAGGAAGCCAGTGCAGACTACGGAGCAGTGGTGTTACATGGGAGCCACGAGCGGCTCCCATTACTATTCGCGCAGCCGCATTCTGGACTAACTGTAGCCTCCGGGTGCACCTCAAGGGCAGCCCCATGTAGAGAGCATTGCAATAATCCAACCGAGACGTAACCAGAGCGTGAGTGACCGTGCATAAGGCATCCCGGTCAAGGAAGGGACGCAACTGGCGGACCAAGCGAACTTGGTAAAAGGCCCTCCTGGAGACGGCCGCCAGATGTTCATCAAAGGACAGCCGTCCATCCAGGAGGACGCCCAAGTTGCAAACCACCTCCTTTGGGGCCACTAACTTGCCCCCAACTGTACCGGGGTGCCGGCATCCACAGCCACTCCGTCTTGGAGGGATTGAGCTTGAGTCTGTTTCTCCCCATCCAGACCCGTACGGCTTCCAGGCACCGGGACAGCACTTGGACAGCTTCGTTGGGGTGGTCCGGGGTGGAAAAGTACAGCTGAGTATCATCAGCGTACAGTTGACTTTCATGTTTAATGAATAAAAGAAATAATAATAATAATAAAGGGAAAAAAAGATGGTGAAATCAGGTCAGTCGTGTGGGTGACTCACTTTATGACCACAATGGGCAAATGGCAGGAAGGTCACAAGTCAAGGACTGCCTGTAGAATACCACCACCAATTAATTCCCTCCTAAGCCGGTCAGGACGCAAAAGTGAGAAGTGGACTTAAGCTTTGGGGGAGCCGCGTGACCCTGATGTCTTCCTTTCCCTTTCCAGGCGTGGCGACCACCCTCACTCCCTTGGTGGTCTACGGGGTGGTGGATCTCTACGGCATGGCCGTCAAAGTCACCATCGTGCACAATCACAACCACAGCGACCGGCTTCGGCGCAACAACGCCATCATGAGGGCCCTCTCGCCCGATGTGGGGCGGCGAGCCATCGACGCCGGGGGCAACGAGCCCGAACCGGAACGCCTCCTGTTCCACCCGAACTGCGGTCAGAAAGCTGCCATTATCAATGAAGGACGGACGGCCCTGCGGCCTCAGTACGTCTCTTCAGTCGGCATAGAGGGGGAAGGGACCCTTGGAGGTCTTCTAGTCCAACCTCCATTTCAGACAAGGGGGCTGTCCGGTCTCTTCTTAACAACCTCCAGCGATGGTGGAGCCCCCGCAGCTTCTGGTGGCAAGCTGTTCCACTGGCGAATTGTCCTCACTGTTAGGAAGTTTCTCCCTAATTCTAGGTTGCTTCTCTCCTTGGTTAGTTTCCATCCGTTGCTGTTTCTCCTGCCTTCTGGTGCTTTGGAGGATAGATGGGCTCCCCTCTTCTTTGGGGCAGCCCCTCTTCAGCCCTTGCTCTATTGCAGGAGTCTATAACTTTTAACTTTTAAGACTTGTGGACTTCAACTCCCAGAATCCCTCAGCCAGCATGAACTTACCTCCCTCCCTCCTTCCTTCCTTCCTTCCTATCTTCTTTTTCTTCCCTTCCTTTCAGAAGTGGTGTAGGGTCTTCTACTTGGGGGGGGGGTGGACTACATGATCTACAAAGTCCTTCCTCCCTCTCTCTCTCTCTCCCTCTCTCTTTCTTTCTTAGCATTCTTGATGAAGGTATCTTTTCTTTTATGTACACTGAGAGCATATGCACCAAAGACAAATTCCTTATGTGTCCCATCACACTTGGCTAATAAAAATTCTATTCTATTCTATTTCTCCCAACGGCGCTTTTTCTAGAGGCAACTGGACTTTCTACTTTTTTTTCAGAAGACCTTTGTTTTAGAGCAGAGGTCTCCAACCTTGGCAACTTTAAGACTTGTGGACTTCAACTCCCAGAAGCTGGCTGAGGAACTCTGGGAGTTGAAGTCCACAAGTCTTAAAGTTGCCAAGGTTGGAGACCCCTGTTTTAGAGGGTCATTGAGGCCACTTGGAGGTGTGTGTGTGTTTTCAGGGTCACCTGACTGGTGCAAACGGGTGTGGGGTCCACAACACAGATCCTTTCAGCAGTTCCAAGAAGGCTACCACCCATTTGTACCACTCAGGTGACCCTGAGGACACAGCCAAACTTCCAAGTGGCCTCAACGACCCTCTAAAAGGGATGCAAATGACCAGCGGTCTGCAAGGAATATAAATCCCTTCCATTCCCCACCATCCGGTTAGAGCTGAAGAAGCTTCTTGGAGAAGAAGTGAAACGTCTTCAAAGAAAGAAAAAAAACGTCCAGTCCAGTTGCCTCCTGAAAAAAGCACCTTTGGGACTTAACCTGGCCTGTGTTTCCCATCTGGTCCACCTCGTAATGGCTAACCAGGGACATTGTCCCGCGAGGAGCTCTTAAAGGAGAACTCTGCCCTCCCTTCTCTGTCCGTACAGTGCCACCGACGACTTTAACCACGGCGTGGTCCTTAGCAACCGACCGCTGCGGAACGGCGAAGTCTTCCAGGTGCGGATTGACAAGATGGTGGACAAATGGGCCGGCTCCATCGAGATTGGCGTCACCACCCACAACCCCACCTACCTGCAGCTGCCCTCCACGATGACCAACCTGCGGTCAGGTGAGAACTGCGACCTCAATATCTTAGACAGGCGGGCCCAAGCTTGGCAGTTTTAAAACCTGTGGATTAATCTTAATTAACCTTAATCTTCAAAAAAACTCTTCCCCCCCCCCCCCACAGAGTAGAGTTTAGGGTTAGCTTATGTAAAAGGGGCTAAAAATGTGGCCAAACCAACATTCAGGGCTTAATGCATGGAAATAAAAGTGGTTTACATCCTCTCTTCTTTTTTTCACCTGACTTGCCAAGAGAGGGGGAGGAGTCAAGCAAGAAATTAGTCTGGAATCTCTACGTTGCTGCAGGAAAAGCCGGGACTGATTCCCCCTTGAGGGAATTGAATCCAACTTTTTAAGACCTGTGGACGTCAACTCCCAGAATTCCCCAGCCAACCACTTTCAAACTTGTGGACTCCAACTCCCAGAATTCCCTAGCCAGCCATGATGTCCCTTGGACATCCCCTTTTGGCTGCTGATTTTTCTAGACTAAAGAAAAAATGAGTTGCGGCTCCTTTCAGAGGTGTTGCTCAAACCCCATCATCCTTGGGGGTTTTGTAATACAATGCTAAAGGGCCCTTCACAAAACGGGGTCGCCTGAATCCGTACTTGATATTCTGCGGGGTCCCCTTACCTGGAGCCGATCGAGTGGCTTTGCTGACTGTGTGGTTGCTGTCACAGGGTGGGGACATTTTGTGGGGGCGGAGTGGAGATTAAGCTAGGTTTTTTTTTGTGGATTTTGAATATGGTACACCACCACCCAGGTGTCACTCTGGGTGAATTGGGCAGGTATATAAATCTGTTCAATTATGATGATGATGATAATATCCCAGGTCTTTGTGATGGACACGATAGGTGAATAAAAATGTCGAATCCAGTCTGAGCATCTGGCTAGCTGTGCAACCAGCCATAATAAACCCAAAACATCTGGAGCACCACTCAGATACCATTGGCATTGACAGGAAGGAATTCCAGAAGGCAGCTTTAATCAGAGTGACATTGACAGATTCCACACCTGTCAATTGCAGGAGGCAGCTTTAATCAGAGTGACATTGACAGATTCCCCACCTGTCAATTCCAGAAGGCAGCTTTAATCAGAGTGACATTGACAGATTCCCCACCTGTCAATTCCAGAAGGCAGCTTTAATCAGAGTGGCATTGACAGATTCCCCACCTGTCAATTGCAGAAGGCAGCTTTAATCAGAGTGACATTGACAGATTCCACACCTGTCAATTGCAGAAGGCAGCTTTAATCAGAGTGACATTGACAGATTCCCCACCTGTCAATTGCAGGAGGCAGCTTTAATCAGAGTGACATTGACAAATTCCCCACCTGTCAATTCCAGAAGGCAGCTTTAATCAGAGTGACATTGACAGATTCCACACCTGTCAATTGCACAAGGCAGCTTTAATCAGAGTGACATTGACAGATTCCACACCTGTCAATTGCAGAAGGCAGCTTTAATCAGAGTGACATTGACAGATTCCACACCTGTCAATTGCAGAAGGCAGCTTTAATCAGAGTGACATTGACAGATTCCCCACCTGTCAATTCCAGAAGGCAGCTTTAATCAGAGTGACATTGACAGATTCCCCACCTGTCAATTCCAGAAGGCAGCTTTAATCAGAGTGACATTGACAGATTCCACACCTGTCAATTGCAGGAGGCAGCTTTAATCAGAGTGGCATTGACAGATTCCACACCTGTCAATTGCAGGAGGCAGCTTTAATCAGAGTGACATTGACAGATTCCCCACCTGTCAATTGCACAAGGCAGCTTTAATCAGAGTGACATTGACAGATTCCACACCTGTCAATTGCACAAGGCAGCTTTAATCAGAGTGGCATTGACAGATTCCCCACCTGTCAATTGCACAAGGCAGCTTTAATCAGAGTGACATTGACAGATTCCACACCTGTCAATTGCAGAAGGCAGCTTTAATCAGAGTGGCATTGACAGATTCCACACCTATCAATTCCAGAAGGCAGCTTTAATCAGAGTGGCATTGACAAATTCCACACCTGTCAATTGCAGGAGGCAGCTTTAATCAGAGTGACATTGACAGATTCCCCACCTGTCAATTGCACAAGGCAGCTTTAATCAGAGTGACATTGACAGATTCCACACCTGTCAATTGCAGAAGGCAGCTTTAATCAGAGTGGCATTGACAGATTCCACACCTGTCAATTGCAGAAGGCAGCGTTAATCAGAGTGGCATTGACAGATTCCACACCTGTCAATTCCAGAAGGCAGCTTTAATCAGAGTGACATTGACAAATTCCCCACCTGTCAATTCCAGAAGGCAGCTTTAATCAGAGTGACATTGACAGATTCCCCACCTGTCAATTGCAGGAGGCAGCTTTAATCAGAGTGACATTGACAGATTCCACACCTGTCAATTGCACAAGGCAGCTTTAATCAGAGTGACATTGACAGATTCCCCACCTGTCAATTGCAGGAGGCAGCTTTAATCAGAGTGGCATTGACAGATTCCACACCTGTCAATTGCAGGAGGCAGCTTTAATCAGAGTGACATTGACAGATTCCACACCTGTCAATTGCAGAAGGCAGCTTTAATCAGAGTGACATTGACAGATTCCACACCTGTCAATTGCAGAAGGCAGCTTTAATCAGAGTGGCATTGACAGATTCCACACCTGTCAATTGCAGGAGGCAGCTTTAATCAGAGTGGCATTGACAGATTCCCCACCTGTCAATTGCAGGAGGCAGCTTTAATCAGAGTGACATTGACAGATTCCCCACCTGTCAATTGCAGGAGGCAGCTTTAATCAGAGTGACATTGACAGATTCCCCACCTGTCAATTGCAGGAGGCAGCTTTAATCAGAGTGGCATTGACAGATTCCACACCTGTCAATTGCAGGAGGCAGCTTTAATCAGAGTGACATTGACAGATTCCACACCTGTCAATTGCAGGAGGCAGCTTTAATCAGAGTGACATTGACAGATTCCACACCTGTCAATTCCAGAAGGCAGCTTTAATCAGAGTGACATTGACAGATTCCACACCTGTCAATTCCAGAAGGCAGCTTTAATCAGAGTGACATTGACAGATTCCCCACCTGTCAATTGCAGGAGGCAGCTTTAATCAGAGTGACATTGACAGATTCCACACCTGTCAATTGCACAAGGCAGCTTTAATCAGAGTGACATTGACAGATTCCACACCTGTCAATTGCAGGAGGCAGCTTTAATCAGAGTGACATTGACAGATTCCACACCTGTCAATTGCAGGAGGCAGCTTTAATCAGAGTGACATTGACAGATTCCCCACCTGTCAATTCCAGAAGGCAGCTTTAATCAGAGTGACATTGACAGATTCCCCACCTGTCAATTGCACAAGGCAGCTTTAATCAGAGTGACATTGACAGATTCCCCACCTGTCAATTGCAGAAGGCAGCTTTAATCAGAGTGGCATTGACAGATTCCACACCTGTCAATTGCAGAAGGCAGCTTGACTCAGAGTGGCATTGACAGATCCCACACCTGTCAATTGCACAAGGCAGCTTTAATCAGAGTAGCATTGACAGATTCCCCACCTGTCAATTGCACAAGGCAGCTTTAATCAGAGTGACATTGACAGATTCCACACCTGTCAATTGCAGAAGGCAGCTTTAATCAGAGTAGCATTGACAGATTCCACACCTGTCAATTGCAGAAGGCAGCTTTAATCAGTGGCATTAACAGAATTGCCATCAGTCAATTGTAGAAGGCAGCTTTAATCAGAGTAGCATTGACAAATTCCCCACCTGTCAATTCCAGAAGGCAGCTTTAATCAGAGTGACATTGACAGATTCCCCACCTGTCAATTGCAGGAGGCAGCTTTAATCAGAGTGACATTGACAGATTCCACACCTGTCAATTGCACAAGGCAGCTTTAATCAGAGTGACATTGACAGATTCCACACCTGTCAATTGCAGGAGGCAGCTTTAATCAGAGTGACATTGACAGATTCCACACCTGTCAATTGCAGGAGGCAGCTTTAATCAGAGTGACATTGACAGATTCCCCACCTGTCAATTGCACAAGGCAGCTTTAATCAGAGTGACATTGACAGATTCCACACCTGTCAATTGCAGAAGGCAGCTTTAATCAGAGTGACATTGACAGATTCCACACCTGTCAATTGCAGAAGGCAGCTTTAATCAGAGTGGCATTGACAGATTCCACACCTGTCAATTGCAGGAGGCAGCTTTAATCAGAGTGGCATTGACAGATTCCCCACCTGTCAATTGCAGGAGGCAGCTTTAATCAGAGTGACATTGACAGATTCCCCACCTGTCAATTGCAGGAGGCAGCTTTAATCAGAGTGACATTGACAGATTCCCCACCTGTCAATTGCAGGAGGCAGCTTTAATCAGAGTGACATTGACAGATTCCACACCTGTCAATTCCAGAAGGCAGCTTTAATCAGAGTGACATTGACAGATTCCACACCTGTCAATTCCAGAAGGCAGCTTTAATCAGAGTGACATTGACAGATTCCACACCTGTCAATTCCAGAAGGCAGCTTTAATCAGAGTGACATTGACAGATTCCCCACCTGTCAATTGCAGGAGGCAGCTTTAATCAGAGTGACATTGACAGATTCCACACCTGTCAATTGCACAAGGCAGCTTTAATCAGAGTGACATTGACAGATTCCACACCTGTCAATTCCAGAAGGCAGCTTTAATCAGAGTGACATTGACAGATTCCCCACCTGTCAATTGCAGGAGGCAGCTTTAATCAGAGTGGCATTGACAGATTCCACACCTGTCAATTGCACAAGGCAGCTTTAATCAGAGTGACATTGACAGATTCCACACCTGTCAATTGCAGGAGGCAGCTTTAATCAGAGTGGCATTGACAGATTCCCCACCTGTCAATTCCAGAAGGCAGCTTTAATCAGAGTGACATTGACAGATTCCCCACCTGTCAATTGCAGGAGGCAGCTTTAATCAGAGTGGCATTGACAGATTCCACACCTGTCAATTGCAGGAGGCAGCTTTAATCAGAGTGACATTGACAGATTCCCCACCTGTCAATTGCAGAAGGCAGCTTTAATCAGAGTGGCATTGACAGATTCCACACCTGTCAATTGCAGGAGGCAGCTTTAATCAGAGTGACATTGACAGATTCCCCACCTGTCAATTGCAGGAGGCAGCTTTAATCAGAGTGACATTGACAGATTCCCCACCTGTCAATTGCAGGAGGCAGCTTTAATCAGAGTGACATTGACAGATTCCCCACCTGTCAATTGCAGAAGGCAGCTTTAATCAGAGTGACATTGACAGATTCCCCACCTGTCAATTGCAGAAGGCAGCTTTAATCAGAGTAGCATTGACAGATTCACCACCTGTCAATTGCAGAAGGCAGCTTTAATCAGAGTGACATTGACAGATTCCCCACCTGTCAATTCCAGAAGGCAGCTTTAATCAGAGTGACATTGACAGATTCCCCACCTGTCAATTGCACAAGGCAGCTTTAATCAGAGTGACATTGACAGATTCCCCACCTGTCAATTGCAGAAGGCAGCTTTAATCAGAGTGACATTGACAGATTCCCCACCTGTCAATTGCACAAGGCAGCTTTAATCAGAGTGACATTGACAGATTCCCCACCTGTCAATTGCAGAAGGCAGCTTTAATCAGAGTAGCATTGACAGATTCACCACCTGTCAATTGCAGAAGGCAGCTTTAATCAGAGTAGCATTGACAGATTCACCACCTTTCAATTGCAGAAGGCAGCTTTAATCAGAGTGACATTGACAGATTCCCCACCTGTCAATTCCAGAAGGCAGCTTTAATCAGAGTGACATTGACAGATTCCCCACCTGTCAATTGCAGGAGGCAGCTTTAATCAGAGTGACATTGACAGATTCCCCACCTGTCAATTGCAGGAGGCAGCTTTAATCAGAGTGACATTGACAGATTCCCCACCTGTCAATTGCAGGAGGCAGCTTTAATCAGAGTGACATTGACAGATTCCCCACCTGTCAATTGCACAAGGCAGCTTTAATCAGAGTGACATTGACAGATTCCACACCTGTCAATTGCAGAAGGCAGCTTTAATCAGAGTGGCATTGACAGATTCCACACCTGTCAATTGCAGAAGGCAGCGTTAATCAGAGTGGCATTGACAGATTCCACACCTGTCAATTCCAGAAGGCAGCTTTAATCAGAGTGACATTGACAAATTCCCCACCTGTCAATTCCAGAAGGCAGCTTTAATCAGAGTGGCATTGACAGATTCCACACCTGTCAATTGCAGGAGGCAGCTTTAATCAGAGTGACATTGACAGATTCCACACCTGTCAATTGCACAAGGCAGCTTTAATCAGAGTGACATTGACAGATTCCCCACCTGTCAATTGCAGAAGGCAGCTTTAATCAGAGTGGCATTGACAGATTCCACACCTGTCAATTGCAGGAGGCAGCTTTAATCAGAGTGACATTGACAGATTCCCCACCTGTCAATTGCACAAGGCAGCTTTAATCAGAGTGACATTGACAGATTCCACACCTGTCAATTGCAGAAGGCAGCTTTAATCAGAGTGACATTGACAGATTCCACACCTGTCAATTGCAGAAGGCAGCTTTAATCAGAGTGGCATTGACAGATTCCACACCTGTCAATTGCAGGAGGCAGCTTTAATCAGAGTGGCATTGACAGATTCCCCACCTGTCAATTGCAGGAGGCAGCTTTAATCAGAGTGACATTGACAGATTCCACACCTGTCAATTGCAGAAGGCAGCTTTAATCAGAGTGGCATTGACAGATTCCACACCTGTCAATTGCAGGAGGCAGCTTTAATCAGAGTGGCATTGACAGATTCCCCACCTGTCAATTGCAGGAGGCAGCTTTAATCAGAGTGACATTGACAGATTCCCCACCTGTCAATTGCAGGAGGCAGCTTTAATCAGAGTGACATTGACAGATTCCCCACCTGTCAATTGCAGGAGGCAGCTTTAATCAGAGTGGCATTGACAGATTCCACACCTGTCAATTGCAGGAGGCAGCTTTAATCAGAGTGACATTGACAGATTCCACACCTGTCAATTGCAGGAGGCAGCTTTAATCAGAGTGACATTGACAGATTCCCCACCTGTCAATTCCAGAAGGCAGCTTTAATCAGAGTGACATTGACAGATTCCCCACCTGTCAATTGCAGGAGGCAGCTTTAATCAGAGTGACATTGACAAATTCCCCACCTGTCAATTGCAGGAGGCAGCTTTAATCAGAGTGACATTGACAGATTCCACACCTGTCAATTGCAGGAGGCAGCTTTAATCAGAGTGACATTGACAGATTCCCCACCTGTCAATTGCAGAAGGCAGCTTTAATCAGAGTGGCATTGACAGATTCCACACCTGTCAATTGCAGGAGGCAGCTTTAATCAGAGTGACATTGACAGATTCCCCACCTGTCAATTGCAGAAGGCAGCTTTAATCAGAGTGACATTGACAGATTCCACACCTGTCAATTGCAGAAGGCAGCTTTAATCAGAGTAGCATTGACAGATTCCACACCTGTCAATTGCAGAAGGCAGCTTTAATCAGAGTGACATTGACAGATTCCCCACCTGTCAATTGCACAAGGCAGCTTTAATCAGAGTGACATTGACAGATTCCCCACCTGTCAATTGCAGAAGGCAGCTTTAATCAGAGTGGCATTGACAGATTCCACACCTGTCAATTGCAGGAGGCAGCTTTAATCAGAGTGACATTGACAGATTCCACACCTGTCAATTGCACAAGGCAGCTTTAATCAGAGTGACATTGACAGATTCCACACCTGTCAATTGCAGGAGGCAGCTTTAATCAGAGTGACATTGACAGATTCCCCACCTGTCAATTCCAGAAGGCAGCTTTAATCAGAGTGACATTGACAGATTCCCCACCTGTCAATTGCAGGAGGCAGCTTTAATCAGAGTGGCATTGACAGATTCCACACCTGTCAATTGCACAAGGCAGCTTTAATCAGAGTGACATTGACAGATTCCACACCTGTCAATTGCAGGAGGCAGCTTTAATCAGAGTGGCATTGACAGATTCCCCACCTGTCAATTCCAGAAGGCAGCTTTAATCAGAGTGACATTGACAGATTCCCCACCTGTCAATTGCAGGAGGCAGCTTTAATCAGAGTGGCATTGACAGATTCCACACCTGTCAATTGCAGGAGGCAGCTTTAATCAGAGTGACATTGACAGATTCCCCACCTGTCAATTGCAGAAGGCAGCTTTAATCAGAGTGGCATTGACAGATTCCACACCTGTCAATTGCAGGAGGCAGCTTTAATCAGAGTGACATTGACAGATTCCCCACCTGTCAATTGCAGGAGGCAGCTTTAATCAGAGTGACATTGACAAATTCCCCACCTGTCAATTGCAGGAGGCAGCTTTAATCAGAGTGACATTGACAGATTCCACACCTGTCAATTGCAGGAGGCAGCTTTAATCAGAGTGACATTGACAGATTCCCCACCTGTCAATTGCAGAAGGCAGCTTTAATCAGAGTGGCATTGACAGATTCCACACCTGTCAATTGCAGGAGGCAGCTTTAATCAGAGTGACATTGACAGATTCCCCACCTGTCAATTGCAGAAGGCAGCTTTAATCAGAGTGACATTGACAGATTCCACACCTGTCAATTGCAGAAGGCAGCTTTAATCAGAGTGACATTGACAGATTCCCCACCTGTCAATTGCAGAAGGCAGCTTTAATCAGAGTAGCATTGACAGATTCCACACCTGTCAATTGCAGAAGGCAGCTTTAATCAGAGTGACATTGACAGATTCCCCACCTGTCAATTGCACAAGGCAGCTTTAATCAGAGTGACATTGACAGATTCCCCACCTGTCAATTGCAGAAGGCAGCTTTAATCAGAGTGGCATTGACAGATTCCACACCTGTCAATTGCAGAAGGCAGCTTTAATCAGAGTGACATTGACAGATTCCACACCTGTCAATTGCAGGAGGCAGCTTTAATCAGAGTGGCATTGACAGATTCCACACCTGTCAATTGCAGAAGGCAGCTTTAATCAGAGTGACATTGACAGATTCCCCACCTGTCAATTGCACAAGGCAGCTTTAATCAGAGTGACATTGACAGATTCCCCACCTGTCAATTGCAGAAGGCAGCTTTAATCAGAGTGGCATTGACAGATTCCACACCTGTCAATTGCAGAAGGCAGCTTTAATCAGAGTAGCATTGACAGATTCACCACCTTTCAATTGCAGAAGGCAGCTTTAATCAGAGTGACATTGACAGATTCCCCACCTGTCAATTGCAGAAGGCAGCTTTAATCAGAGTAGCATTGACAGATTCACCACCTTTCAATTGCAGAAGGCAGCTTTAATCAGAGTGACATTGACAGATTCCCCACCTGTCAATTCCAGAAGGCAGCTTTAATCAGAGTGACATTGACAGATTCCCCACCTGTCAATTGCACAAGGCAGCTTTAATCAGAGTGACATTGACAGATTCCCCACCTGTCAATTGCAGAAGGCAGCTTTAATCAGAGTGACATTGACAGATTCCCCACCTGTCAATTGCAGAAGGCAGCTTTAATCAGAGTAGCATTGACAGATTCCACACCTGTCAATTGCAGAAGGCACCTTTAATCAGAGTGACATTGACAGATTCCCCACCTGTCAATTGCAGAAGGCAGCTTGACTCAGAGTGGCATTGACAGATTCCACACCTGTCAATTGCAGAAGGCACCTTTAATCAGAGTAGCATTGATAGAATTGGCATCAGTCAATTGTAGAAGGCAGCTTTAATCAGAGTAGCATTGACAAATTCCCCAGCTGTCAATTGCAGGAGGCAGCTTTAATCAGAGTGACATTGACAGATTCCCCACCTGTCAATTGCAGAAGGCAGCTTTAATCAGTGACATTGACAGATTCCACCTGTCAATTGCAGGCAGCTTTAATCAGTGACATTGACAGATTCCACCTGTCAATTGCACAAGGCAGCTTTAATCAGTGACATTGACAGATTCCCCACCTGTCAATTGCAGGAGGCAGCTTTAATCAGGTGACATTGACAGATTCCACCTGTCAATTGCAGAGGCAGCTTTAATCAGAGTGGCATTGACAGATTCCACCTGTCAATTCCAGAAGGCAGCTTTAATCAGAGTAGCATTGACAGATTCCACCTGTCAATTGCAGAGGCAGCTTTAATCAGAGTGGCATTGACAGATTCCACCTGTCAATTGCAGGCAGCTTTAATCAGTGACATTGACAGATTCACACCTGTCAATTCAGAAGGCAGCTTTAATCAGAGTAGCATTGACAGATTCCACCTGTCAATTCAGAAGGCAGCTTTAATCAGGTGACATTGACAGATTCCACCTGTCAATTGCACAAGGCAGCTTTAATCAGGTGACATTGACAGATTCCACACCTGTCAATTCAGAAGGCAGCTTTAATCAGTGACATTGACAGATTCCACCTGTCAATTGCAGGCAGCTTTAATCAGTGACATTGACAGATTCCACCTGTCAATTGCACAAGGCAGCTTTAATCAGGTGACATTGACAAATTCCCCACCTGTCAATTCAGAAGGCAGCTTTAATCAGTGACATTGACAGATTCACCTGTCAATTCCAGGTTGTTTCTCTCCTCGATGAGTTTCCATCCATTGCTTCTTCTCCTGCCTTCTGGTGCTTTGGAGAGTAATTTGATCCCCCCTCTTCTTTGGGGCAGCCCCTCAAATACTGGGAGGCTGCTATCATGTTTCGAGGTGGGGGGCAGTAAACAAGAACAACTGGCTTGAGAGAGGAAGTGTTCTGACCCAGCTCCCCAAACATGACAAACCCTTGAATTCAAAGATTCCTTTATTAGGAGCTCCGGCAAAAAAGGTTTCTCTCTCAACGCAGGCTAACAAGTCTGTCCGGCCGGGAGAAGATGAAGAGTTGTCTGCCACACATATTCATCTCCGCCCCCTGCCTTTTATCCCCCAGAGTTAGGGGTGGGGCTTCGCTAGCAGCAGTAGCTCTTCCGTCCCGAGGACCGGCTCATAGATTTCCAGTGTTCTCCTCTCCTTTGCCTTCTGTGCATCCGTGTGTCAGGCACTGGACCCAGCTGTTCCTCCTCTTCCTCATCAGCCACCTCCAGACCTGGGGGCTGTTCACTCTCCAGGGTCCCACCCCCGTCTCTGACAGCTCCATTCCCTGGGAGCTCCCAGGTTGCCCTGACCCTGACTCTCACGCCTCCTCATCCGATTCAGCTGCCGGAGGGGCCGCAACAGGAAGGAGCAATTGGGTAGTCTTGTTTAAAAAAAAAAAAGCTGCTGTCCTGCCTCACCTGGCTGATGGAGGTGTGTGTGTGTGTGTCTTTGGGCCTTTCTTTTGCAGGCACCTGGATGATGACCGGAAACGGAGTGATGCACAACGGGACCACCATCCTGGATGAATACGGCCACAACCTGGATCGCTTGAAGGCAAGCCAGAGAAAGAGAGAGGGACGAACAGAGTTTATGGGGCAGAGGAAAAGGGGAGGTGGCATTGAATGCGGGATCACAAAACTGTCTTCCAGATAGAGCAATACAAGTCGTCCTCGACTTACCCGTGTTTCCCCGAAAATAAGACCGGGTCTTATATTATTTTTTGCTCCAAAAGATGCATTAGGGCTTATTTTCCAGCTATGTCTTATTTTGGGGGAAATACGGTACTAAATGCATCCATCTGGCTGACAATCTGAACTGGGGCTTATTTTTGGGGTAGGGCTTATATTACGAGCATCCTGAAAAATCCACGCTAGGGCTTATTTTCCGGTTGAGTCTTATTTTGGGGGGAGACAGGGTTCGTCCTTCCGTTGAGCAACCAAAGTTACCACGGCGTGGAAATAAGGGGACTTTTTGGACCGTTTTTTTTCACCCTTAATGACGGTCGCAGCGTCCCGGGGTGGAGTGGGGGGAGTCATGCAACCTTCCTCTTTTGGGACCTTCCGAGAAGCCAAATCAGTGAGGAAGCCAGAGTCACTCAACAACCGTGGGACTAATTTGAACAACCGCCGTTGCTTCGCTTAACCACGGTGGCCAGAGGAGTCGTAAAATGGGGCGAAACTCCACTGAGCAACTGTCTCAGTTGAGTAACATAAACGTTGGGCTCAGTCGGGGTCGTAAGTTGAGGATTAGCCGCTCAGGCGCAAACCGCCCGCCTGGGAAGACTCCTGCGCAAGAGGCATTAAGCAATGAAGTCGCCAATCGAACTCTTCAACGCTGGAAGTTTTAAAGTTGAAATTGCATAACCATTTGTCTGAAGTGGTGTAGGATTTCCTGCCTAAGCAGGGGGTTGGACTAGAAGACCTCCAAGGTCCCTTCCAACTCTGTTTATTCTATTCTATTCTATTCTATTCTATTCTATTCTATTTTCTATTATTTTTATTCTATATTCTTTTCTAATTCTGAATTCTATTCTATTCCATCCCATCCCATTCTTTATTCTTTATTCTAATTCTGAATTCTATTCTATTCTATTCTATCCCATCCTATCCTACTTATTGTATTCTATTCTATTCCATTCCATTCGATATTTTGTATTCTATTCTATTCTTCAATATTTATTCTATTCTATTCTATTCTATTCTATTCTATTCTATTCTATTCTATTCTATTATTCTTCACTCCAATATTCTATTCTATTCTGTTTTCTATTATTTTCATTCTATATTCTTTTCTAATTCTGAATTCTATTCTATTCCATCCCATCCCATTCTACTTACTCTACTCTACTCTATTTTATTCTATTCTCCAATATTCTATTCTATTTTCTATTATTTTTATTCTTTATTCTAATTCTGAATTCTATTCTATTCTATTCTATCCCATCCTATCCTACTTATTGTATTCTATTCTATTCCATTCCATTCGATATTTTGTATTCTATTCTATTCTTCAATATTTATTCTATTCTATTCTATTTTCTATTATTTTTATTCTATATTCTATTGTAATTCTGAATTTTATTCCATCCCATCCCATTCTATTTACTCTGTTCTGTTCTGTTCTGTTCTATCCTATCCTATCCTATTCTTCACTCCAATATTTATTCTATTCTATTCTATTTTCTATTATTTTTATTCTATATTCTATTCTAATTCTGAATTCTGTTCTATTCTATCCCATTCTACTTATTCTATTCTATTCTATTCCATTCTATTCCATTCCATATTTTCTATTCCATTCTATTCCATTCCATTCTATTCCACTCCATATTTTATTTTCTGTTCTGTTCTGTTCTATCCCATCCCATCCTACTTGTTCTGTTCTGTTCTGTTGTATTCTTCACCTGTGGATCTGGTTGTTGGGGCCTTCCCCTGCCCTCTCTCAGGCTGTTCCCTTCTCCTCCTCCTCCCCTCCCCAGGCTGGTGACACAGTGGGCGTCGTGCGGAAGGAAGACGGGACCCTGCATTTCTTCGTCAACGGCGTGGCCCAAGGCCCAGCCGCCTGGAACGTCCCGCCAAACATCTACGCCGTGGCCGATCTCTACGGTCAAGCTGCTCAAGCCACGATCGTGGACGACACAGGTAGTGGACACGGACGTACACGGGACCGGAAAGGGGTTGAGACAGAAACAAGAAACATGGCTTATTTTGAGGAGAGGAAAGTGAGGGGTTGCTTTAGAAGTCAGGAAAGAAAAAAATTCCTGACAGTGAGAACAATTCACCAGTGGAACAGCTGGCCACCAGAAGTCACGGGTGCTCCATCGCCACTGGAGGTTTTTAAGAAGAGCAAACAGACAACCGTTTGTCTGAAATGGTATAAGGTCTCCTGTTTAAGAAGAGGGCTGGACTAGATGACCTCCAAGGTCCCTTCCAGCTCTGTTATTCTGTTGATGTCATTTGAAGTGCTACCACTGCTTTATAACGCCCTGGTAAGACCACACCGAGAATCCTGCCTCCAGTTTTGGCCACCACGTTATAAAAAAAGATGTTGAGACTCTGGAAAGAGTGCAGAGAAGAGCGACCAAGAGGATGAGGGCCCCGATAAAACATAGGAAGAACGGTTGCAGGAATTGGGCATGGCTCATCTAGAGAAAAGGAGGACTTAGAGTGATATGATCAGAGTGTTAGCATATTTGAAGGGCTTCCAGAAAGAAGCCGGGGTCAAGCTGGTCTCCAAAGCACCCAAAGGCAGGACAAGAAACAAGGAGAGAAGCCATCTGGAATTAAGGGAAAACTTCCTAACATAGAGAGCCATTAACCAGTGGAACAGCTCGCCACCAGAAGATGTAGGTGCTCCATCACTGGAAGAGATTGGACGGCCATTTGTCTGGAATGGGTTAGGGTCTCCTCCTTGAGCAGGGAGGTTGGACTAGAAGGCCTCCAAGGTCCCTTCCAACTCTGAAGCTCAAAAGACAGGAAGATATCCCCATTCAGAAAAACGGGCCGGGTGGGGGTGGGGAGGCCTATCCAGATAGGTAGGGAATAGGGTTATATGGGGACACACAAACACCCCCCCCTCCTTCAGATTTCTTCTTGGTATATTGATCAGCTCGATCAGGTTGGTCTGTTTCTCACAAGCTTTTGAGATTTGCAGTGAAATTCCTGCACAGGTTGTGCCTCTGGTAGGTTCAGGGCAAGGGTGAAATGCTCCCGGTTCACACCGGATCGTCCGATCCGGTAGCGATGGCGCTGGGTGGTTCGGAGAACCGGTAGCAAAAATCCCTCCTCCCCCCCCCACCACCATGCCCAGCTGAGCCGCGCGATCGTCAGAGCCTCTTTTTTTTTTTTTTACTTTTAAAAGCATTTTTTAAAAGGTAAAAAGGCTGAAACCTGCTAGACAGAAAATGGGGGGGGTTCGTTTGAGAGAGAGAGAGAGAGAGAGAGAGAGAAAGGAAGGAAGGACGGAAGGAAGGAAGGAAGGAAGGGAAGGGAAGAGAGAGAGAGAGAAATAAATAAATTAAGAAAGAAAGCGAGAGAGAAAGGAAGGAGAGAGAGAAAGAAAAATTAAGAAAGAGAGAGGAAGGAAGGAAAGAAAGAGAGAGACAGAAAGAAATTAAGAAAGAAAGAGAGAAAGGAAGGAAGGAGAGAGAGAGAAAAAAATTAAGAAAGAAAGAGGAAGGAAGGAAAGAGAGAGAGAGAAAGAAAGAAAAGAAAGAAAGACAGAGAAAGGAAGGAAGAGAGAGAGAAGAAAGAAATTAAGAAAGAAAGAATGAGAAAGAAAGAAAGAAAGAAAAAGAAAGAGAAAGGGAAAGAAAGAGGAAGGAAGGAAGGGAGAGAGAGAGACAGAAAGAAAGAAAGAGAGAGGAAGGAGAGAGAGAGAAATAAATTAAGAAAGAAAGAGAGAAAGGAAGGAAGGAAAGAGAGAGAGAGAGAAAGGAAAGAAGAGAGAGAGAAAGAAAGAAAGAAGTAGAAAAAGAAAGAAAGAGAGAGAGAGGGAGGGAGGGAGGGAGGAAAGAAAAAGGAGAGGAGGGAAGGACTACAAACCTGGCACTAGACGCAGCTTCAGAGGATAATCCAGGGCTGGAAGGGACCTGAAGGTCATCTAGTCCAACCCTGGTCCAGCAGGACATCGTTAGTGAGTTTCTGTCTTTTGATCCCCCCCCCCCCGTCACATAGCCACGCCCACCCAGTCACATGACACACACACCCCACCAAGCCACGCCCACAGAACCGGTAGGAAAGACATTTAGATTTCACGACCGGTTCAGGGCAGAGAAGGTATCCACCCGGTTCAGACGAACCGGTAGCGGAAATCGTGGGTTTTGCAATTCTGTCCTATTTAGGCGTATTTCTGAGGCCAGGCACATGCGCGGAAGGCCCACAATTTCGATGCTGGGCGAACTGGTAGATAAATTATGTGTCTTCCCCCCCTCCGGTTCCGGGTGACCTTCGTGGGGCGTGGATGGGACGGCCTTTTCCCAGGGGGTCCCCTCGAGCCTGGGTCACACCCTCTCTCCCTCCCTCCCTCCTTCCTTCCTTCCCAGATCTCCTTCCTCTTCCCGACGACCTCTCGGAGGGGAACAACCAGCTCTCCCCCAGCAGCCCCTCTTCCGTGGCTTCGGGCAGCGACCTGCGCTTCCACCACCTCCACGGGAACAACGCCGTCATCACCAACGGCGGGCGTACCGCCCTGCGCCAGAACTGCCGCAGCGAATTCAACGACGCCATCGTCATCTCCAACCGGTCAGTGAAAGGGAGAGTTTCGGAGCTTGGATGGGTTTGCGGCTAGTCCTCGCCTTACGACCGCCACCCGGCTCTGGGTTCTTGCCTGCCGCAGCGGCTGTAAAGTTATTGAACACGAGGGTTAAGTTTTGCCCCGTTTTGCGACCTTTCTGGCCATGGTTGTTAAGGGAATCAATGCCGTCGTTTTAAGTGAGCCACACGGTCGTTAAGTGAATTGGGGCTTCCTCCCATTGACTTGGCTTGTCGGAGGGTCACAAAAGGGGGCCCGGGACACCTCAACCGTCATAAATAGGAATCAGTCGCCGAGCGTCTGATTTTTGTTCATGGGGATGCTGCAACAGTCATGAGTGTGAAAAGTCTCTTTTTTTAGTGCCATCGCAACTTCCAACAGTCACTAAAGGAACTGTTGTAAGTCGAGGACCGCGTGTACTTATTTGTGAAAGCGAGTTACAAAGTCACCCACCCCAGACTCTTGTGACGCCGGGTGGCTTGGAGGGGAAAAAATACCTCCTACAGGTACTCCTCAACTTACGACCGCAATGGAGCCGAAATTTCACGTTTCCAAGCGAGACATTTGAGTTTCGCCCCGTTTTCCGACCTTTCTTGGCATGGTTATTAAGTGAGTCACTGCATTTGTTAAGTTAGTCAAAACAATTGTTAATTGAATCCGGCTTTCCCCCCTCCCCCCCCCCCTTGCCTTGGCTTGTCAGAAGGTCCCAAAAGAGGGTCACAGGACCCCGGGACACAGCGAGTTGTACATGCCAGTTGCCAGGCGTCCGAATTTTGATACACCTGGCCCTGGGGATGCCGCAGCGGTCGTAATTGTGAAAAACGGTCCTATTTCACATATCTCGAGCGCTGTTGCAACTTCAGAGGGTCACTAAAATGGATCTGCTGTAAGTCGAGGACCACCGGCGTGAGTCTGAACGGGAGGGATGAATAGGCTCAACGTTGGTGACGGCTGTTCTCACAAGCTTTGATCCTGCAGGCCTCTCAGGGACGGCGAACTGTTCGAAATCATTATCCAGAAGATGGTGGATCGTTGGTCCGGCTCCATTGAAGCAGGTGAGGGGGCGGAAGAGATGGGGGGCGGAAGGAGGGGGGCAGTGAGACGTGTCGTGTCGTTTCTCCCCCCCCTCCCCTTAGTGCTTTTGGCCTTCTTCTTCCGTGCAGGAGTCACCGCCATCCGTCCAGAGGACCTGGAATTCCCCAACACAATGACAGACATAGACTACGATACCTGGATGCTCAGGTAAGTAAGGGGGGGTGAGGTGGGGGGGGGCAAAAAATGAGAACCAATCTAACAATGAGACCCAGTTTGGTCTAGAGGTAAAGGCAACAGGCTAGAAAGCAGGAGACTGGGAGTTCAAGTTCTGATTTAGCCATGAAAGGCAGCTGGGTGACTTTGGGCCAATCACCAGGAGACTGGGAGTTCTAGTCCCGCCTTAGGCATGAAAGCCAGCTAGGTGACTTTAGGTCAATCACCAGGAGACTGGGAGTTCTAGTCCCGCCTTAGGCATGAAAACCAGCAAGGTGACTTTAGGCCGATCACCAGGAGACTGGGAGTTCTAGTCCCGCCTTAGGCATGAAAGCCAGCTAGGTGACTTTAGGCCAATCACCAGGAAATGATGAGTT
Organism: Ahaetulla prasina; assembly: GCF_028640845.1. NCBI lineage: Eukaryota > Metazoa > Chordata > Lepidosauria > Squamata > Colubridae > Ahaetulla > Ahaetulla prasina. The sequence continues at coordinate 1,714,790 of NC_080542.1, forward strand.
ATAGTTCTACCTTAGGCATGAAAGCTAGCTGGGTGACTTTGGGCCAATCACCAGGAGACTGGGAGTTGTAGTCCCGCCTTAGGCATGAAAGCCAGCTAGGTGACTTTAGGTCAATCACCAGGAGACTGGGAGTTCTAGTTCCACCCTAGGCATGAAAGCCAGCTGGGTGACTTTGGGCCAATCACCAGGAGACTGGGAGTTCTAGTCCCGCCTTAGGCATGAAAACCAGCTAGGTGACTTTGGGCCAATCACCAGGAGACTGGGAGTTCTAGTCCCGCCTTAGGCATGAAAGCCAGCTAGGTGACTTTAGGCCAATCACCAGGAGACTGGGAGTTCTAGTCCCGCCTTAGGCATGAAAGCCAGCTAGGTGACTTTAGGCCAATCACCAGGAGACTGGGAGTTCTAGTCCCGCCTTAGGCATGAAAGCCAGCTGGGTGACTTTAGGCCAGTCACCAGGAGACTGGGAGTTATAATTCCACCCTAGGCATGAAAGCCAGCTAGGTGACTTTAGGCCAATCACCAGGAGACTGGGAGTTCTAGTTCCACCCTAGGCATGAAAGCCAGCTGGGTGACTTTGGGCCAATCACCAGGAGACTGGGAGTTCTAGTCCCGCCTTAGGCAGGAAAGCATGCTGGGTGACTTTGGGCCCAATCACCAGGAGACTGGGAGTTCTAGTCCCATTTTAGGTATCCAACTTGGCTCTGGAACACTTTGGGCCAATCACCAGGAGATGATGAGTTATAGTTCCACCCTAGGCATGAAAGCTAGCTGGGTGACTTTAGGCCAATCACCAGGAGATGTTGAGTTCTAGTTCCACCTTAGGCATGAAAGCCAACTGGGTGACTTTCACCCTAGAACTCTTCAATCTCAGCTTTTGGGGAACCCGAATCAAATCTTCCCATCTCACTTGGCCCCTGGGAAACCGAATGCCTTCGCTCCCGTCCTCTTCTTCACTCCCAGGAGGGCAAAAAAGTCAAGATGACAGCCGCATCCCTTAAAATCCCAACCTCCTTTCCCCATGCGCAGCGTTGCAACAAACATTGGCATAGCTTTTTCTCCTCCATCTCTCTCTCTCTCTCTCTCTCTCTGTCTCTCAGCGGCACCGCCATTATGCAGGACGGAAACACCCTGCGTAACAATTACGGCTGCGACTTGGACTCCCTGACCACCGGCTCGCGCATCGGCATGATGCGTACGGTCAAGGGGGACCTGCATTACTTCATCAACAGCGTGGACCAGGGGGTGGCCTGCTCCGGGCTGCCCCCAGGGAAGGGTGAGCCCACCAGTGACGGTCAACGGTGGGGGAATTGTGGCTTGGACAGACCTTCTCAAAATCAGTGGATTTCAATTCCCAGAACTTTATTATTTTTTTTTGATAGTGCTGTATTAACTTTCTTAATAGATGGTGGGAATGCCATCAGACGTAATATATCTTGACTTTATTTATTTATTTATTTATTTATTTATTTATTAAACTTTTATACCGCCCTTCTCCCGAAGGACTCAGGGCGGTGTACAGCCTTCATTTAAAACAGTTACTATACATATTAAAATAACAATTAAAAAGCTTATTCAATAAAAGGCCGAAATTAAAACCGTCCAATTGACCATATAAAATACCCAGTAAAATTACCATTAAAAATTTTAAATTTTAAATTTAGAATTTACTTCAGCAAAGTAAAACTTAAAAACAAGAAAGCTGGCTGGGGAATTCTGGGAGTTGAAGTCCACCCATGTTAAATTAGCTGAGGTTCAAATACAGCTAGTCCTTGACTTACAACAGTCCGTTCCAAGTGACAAGAGCACAGAAAAATGTGACTTACGACCGTTTTCCACACTCACGACCGTGGTGGCACCGCGGTGGTGACATGATCCAAATTCAGGCCCTCATATTCATGACGGTTGCAAACGTGCCGGGCTCACATGATCTTCCAACAAGAAAACGCCAGTGGGAAAGCCATGATTCACTTAACGACCGTTTGACTTAATTCACTTAACAACCGTGGCAAGAAAGGTCCCAAAACGGGGCAAACCTCACCTATAAATCCTGTTAGGTAACGGAACAACGGCAGGGATCCACTTCACAGTGGCAAGAAAGAATTTGTTTAACGGAGGCCTCACTCAACAACAGAAACATTGGGGTTGAATTGTGGTCGTAAGTCGGGGACTACCTGTACTGGCTTGGTTCCAGACAGAGACGGTTACAAAAAACCCAGAAGGCTGCTTAAAGGGAAGATGCGGGCTCTCTTAAAGGGGTGGGTGAGATGGCATCTGGGGAGGAGGAGGAGGAGGAGGGCATGGTGGGTGAGGATGAGCACTCGGTGCCGAAAAGGTTCCCATCACTGGTTTCCTGCCTAGGCAGCGGGTTGGACTAGAAGACCTCCAGGAACCCCTTCCAATTTTTGTTATTCCATTCTATTCTGTGTTTTATTCTGTTCTATTCTATTCCAGTCCAGCCCAGTCCATTAATTCTGTTCTATTTTATTCTATTCTATTTTCTGTTAATTCCATTCTATTTTCTATTCTTCCCTTATTCGTTCTGTTCTGTTCTTTTCTATTAATTTTATTCTATTTTCGATTCTATTCTCTATTAATTCCATTCTATTCTATTCCATTCTATCCCTATCACTATCCCTCTTCTTTTCTCCTCTCCTCTCCTCCCCTCCTCTATTCTTCTTCTTTTCTCTTCTCTTTTTTCTTCTCCTCTCCTCATCTATTCTCTTCTCCTCTCTTCTCCCCTCCCCTTCCCTCTCCTCCTCCTCTCTTATTTCTTTTCTTCCCTTCCTTTCCCTTCCCTTCCCTTGACTGGCTGGGTTGAATGGCGCCTGATCTGATTTCTTGCCTCCTTCCTCTCTTTCTCCCATCACTCAGAGGTCTACGCCGTGGTGGATCTCTACGGCCAGTGTGTCCAGGTGTCCATCACCAGCTCCACAGGGCCGCTGGACAACAGTCTCTCCACCAGCAACATCACGGAGAAATCCTTCCCCATCCACTCGCCAGGTGAGCTTCCTCCCCGGGGGTTTTGGGTTGGGGCCCTTGGGGTCCCCCTCCCCTCGCGACTCGATGCCCCGTTGACACCCTCGCCTGTCCTCCAGTTCCCGGCGTGGCCCACCGTTTCCACAGCTCCTGTGGCAAGAACGTGGCCTTTCAAGACGACGGCTGCCGGGCCGTCCGGGTGTCCGGTTTCTGCCACGGCATCGTTTTCAGCATGAAGGAACTGAAGACGGACGAAATTTTTGAGGTGAGGGCTTGCTGGTGTGGCCGTCCACATGCCTCCCGAGGGGGGTGCTTCGTGGACCACTGGGGAGTAGAGAGGAAGTGTCGTGTCCCACTCCGACGAACGAGTCAAGGAAGTCCATGACCAACTTGGCAACGAAGCCACTGCAGCTTGCCAAGTCCCTTCGAAGTTTATCAGGACAGGCAGGAGTCCAAGTTGTGACTTCAGCAATAGAGTCCGATATCAGCAAACTCGATAAGACTTTGCTTGACTCAAGGTTGGAATGCCAAAAGCAGGTCCTTTATATAGGCTGTGGGGTGTGGCTCCATGAGTCAGCATTTATCCAGGCCTGCCCCACCCTTCCTTCTGCTGGCGTCGCCTCCCAGATCTCCGGAAGCGAGGGTCCTCCCACTTTGAATTGTCTTCAGCTGGATCTGCTGTCAGCGTCTGGGAAAGGGAGGGGTCAGAGGGAGTAGGGCCGAGTAATTCCACCACCTGGCTGGCTTCCTGCTCTGAAGGCTGAGCCAAAGGAACACACGCTGTATGAGTGAGGTTTATTGGGCTTCTCCTTTCACTCCTTGAATCCTCCCCGGGCATGGGGCCAGGGCCGGGGGCTGGAGAAATGACAGGCCGTTCATCTTCATTATCAGACTCGGAGTCTGATAAGAGGCCCGGTTGGAGACGGGAGGGGTTAGGCTGAGGAGAGGAGGGAGGACGAGTCACAACAGGAAGCTACGCTGGATTGCCGGTGGTTCCCAACCGATTACCGTAATATCACCTGCGCGCTGCAGGTCAACAGTTCATTTAGCGACCCTTCGAAGCGACATCGGGGCTGAAAAAAGAGACATAGGACCGTGTTGCACGCTTACGACCATCGTAGCAAGTAGCCCTTCACTTAAGCAGTTCGTTCCAAGTTACAACAGCGCAGAAAAATGTGACTTACGACCGTTTGTCACGCTTACGACTGTCGCGGCATCCCCATGGTGACGTGATCAAAGCTCTCGTATTTATGACGGTCGCAGAGTCCCGGGGTCACCTAATCTCTTTGGCAACATTCTGAGATGCAAAGTCAACTGGGGAAAAAAACCAGGTTCACTTAACAAAAGTGTGACTAGCCTAACAAACGGCAGCAATTCGCGTAACAAGCGTTTGCAAGGCAAGTCATAAAATGGAGCAAAACTCACTTACCAAATGTCTTGCTTAGCAACGGACTGTTTTGGGCTGAATTGCGGTCCTAAACTGAGAACTTCTTGTTAGTCAAAATGTTGCGACAGTCGTAAAACTGATTGGTCGTATGGCTGACATAGTTTGATGGCTTTTTCTGCAACGGTCGTTAAGCAAACAGTGCAGTCATTAAGTGAACTACTTGGTCGGTAGGGGTATGGTTTTGCTGAAAACAAGAAGTAAGTAACCAGTTTTCAGCGACATTGTCGTAAAACACAAAAGAGACACTAAATGCAACCATGTTGCCCAGAAGCCAAACCTCAGTCATGTGACGGGATGGAGCCCAACTTCCATCAAGATGGCGGTCAGAAGGTTCTCGACATACGACCGTCAGAGAGCCTGTTGTTACGTTCGTATATTTGTAAGTTGTGAATGGTGATACAATGGCTCAGTCACGTGACCGATGTTCTGTCCCCCTCAACCACAACCCAAAAGACACGCGAGCTGACTATATTTGCCAGCAGTTTATTCCTACTACAGATATCAGTTCTGGCAACGAACCTGCGATTGCCTGCCAAGTCCTCCTATCTCTTCAGTGCAACAGTGGCTGTGGGTGCCGGCATCCCGGTACAGTCAGCTGCAGCCGCGGCTGACTGTTGGGGGCGAGTCATTGGCCCCGATGGAGAGGGTGCGCAACTTGGGCGTCCTCCTGGATGGAACGGCTGTCCTTTGAAGATCATTTGGCGGCCGTCTTCAGGAGAGCTTTTTACCAGGTTCACCAGTTGCGCCCCTTCCTAGACCGGGATGCCCTATGCACGGTCACTCATCCTCTCGTGACGTCTCGTCTGGATTACTGCAATGTTCTCTACATGGGGCTCCCCTTGAGGAGCACCCGGAGGCTCCAGTTAGTTCAGAATGTGGCTGCGCGGGTGATAGAGGGAACCCCTCGTGGCTCCTATGTGACACCTCTCCTGCGCAGACTGCACTGGCTACCTGTGGCCTTCCGGGTGCGCTTCAAGGTTTTGGTGACTATCTTCAAAGTGCTCCATGGCATAGGGCCGGGATACTTACGGGACCGTCTGCTGCTACCGAATACCTCTCACCGACCCGTGCGCTCTCATAGAGAGGGACTCCTCAGGGTGCCGTCGGCCAGACAGTGCCGGCTGGCGACACCCAGGGGAAGGGCCTTCTCTGTGGAGGCCCCCACCCTCTGGAACGAGCTTCCCCCAGGACTTCGCCAACTTTCCGACCTTCGAACCTTTCGCCGCGAGCTTAAGACACATCTATTTATTTGCGCAGGACTGGGCTAGATTTTAAATTCGAATTGGTTTTAATGGGGATTTTATTATCATCATTTTAATTATTCGGCCATTTGTAATAAGTTTTTTAATGGATGTTTTATTTGTATTTATATGTATATTTTTATCTGGCTGTGAACCGCCCTGAGTCCCTAGGGAGATAGGGCGGTATAAAAATACGAAAAATAAATAAATAAATAAATAAACTGCAGTCCGTTGCTGGAGCAACCCAGAGTTCAGAAATAAACAGAAATCCAGAAGCCAATTCCTTAGTCTCGCAATAAAGCTGCCAAAGTTTCCAAAAGTCAGTTTTTTGTCCGTCACAAAGCCCAATGGCAGCTCCACCCACTTTTATACCCTGTGGGGTGTGGCTCCGTGATTCAGCACTCCCTGGGCCGGCCCCCTCCCTTTCCTTTGCTGCGCACGTTTCCCTCGGCGTTACCTTGCATCTAGCCAAGATTGATCCTCCTCAGCTGGCTCTTGGGGCATTGCCAGGGAGAAGGAGGGGTCGGGGGAAAGATGCCATGTCAGCTGCTCCTCCCCCTCCACCTGGCCTGCCTCTGCAACCTGGAGCAGAGAGAGGAAGTGTTGTGACCCAGGTTCCTGGACCCGGACTCCTGGACTCGGATGATTCAGAAAGTGAGGGAGAAGACCTGGCAAGCCCTGCTTCTCTTGGGCCCTCTCCCTACCTGGCACCCACTCAAAGGGAGGGGGGGGCCCGGCAAGGCCTGATTCTCTCGAGGAATTTTGGAACCCGGTCATAACTTGGTCCGTCAAAACTTCAAACGGTGCCTGGTCGTAAGTTGAGGCCCACTTCTAACGCCGTCTTGACGGAACCCACCGTACCTCAAAAGCACATTAAAAAAAGGATTTGAATACATGGCAGCGGGGGAAGGGGGAGGGTTTTGACTGTCGCACGCGCCCCGGTTTTTAAGTCCCATCTTTCTCCTTTTGTCTCCTCAGGTGAAGATTGATGAGGTGGACAAGAAGTGGTCCGGCTCGGTCCACGTGGGCTTGACCACGCTGCTGCCCTCGGATGCCTCCTGCATGGCCACGGGGCTGCCCTCTTCTCTCCTAGAGCTGCGTTCCAAAGTGACCTGGCTAGTGACGGGCTCGGAGGTCCGACGGAACGGCATCCTGCAGAAGCAGAATTACGGCTGCTCTCTGGAGCGTCTCGGGGTGAGTAGGGGGTGAGGGGTCTGCAGGGCAAGGTTGGGTGAAGGTCAACCAGTCTTGTTAGAGCAGGAGGTCTACAGCCTTAGTAACTAGAACAGGGGTCTCCAACCTTGGCCACTTTAAGCCTGGAGGACTTCAACTCCCAGAATTCTGGGAGTTGAAATCCTCCAGGCTTAAAGTGGCCAAAGTTGGAGACCCCTGAACTAGAAGATCTGTGGACACCAACTCCCAGAATTCCCCAGCCAGCTGGTTTTTTTTTTTATCTCTATCATTTTGCTGAAATCAAGATATATTACATCTTACTGCATTCCCACCGTCCATTAAGAAAGTTATATGATAAAAAAAAAAATGTGACCAAGGTAATTAGCCATATTTCTATATTCAGAGTCTCCAGCCTTATGGATTTTAATTCCCAGAATTCCCCAGCCAGCAGCTATGCTGCTGGCTGGGGAATTCTGGGAGTTGAAGTCCACATACCTCAAAAGCTGTTTGTTGAATCGTGGGAGCTAACTGCACACAACCCTGCTTTTAAGGCACACAAAACCTCCACCGGGTTAAAGCCAGATGGCTTCGGACTAGCAAAATCAACAATCTGAAACCAGATGGTGACGGCTACGAGTTCCCAGAATGTCAGTGACAAGGGATGCTGGGTGTTGAGTCTCTTCTTAACTATGACCACCCTTCAACCCAAGCTATCAAGGTGCCCGATTGGGCAGGGGTCTCCAAACTTGGCAACTTTAAGACCTGTGGACTTCAACTCCCAGAATTCCCCAGCCAGCTGTTTTTTGTTTTTTGTTTTTATAATTTTACTTTGCTGAAGTCAAGATATAGTACGCCTTGCTGCATTCCCACCGTCTATGAAGGAAGTTATTCAGCACTATCAGAAAATGCGACCGAGGTAATTTTAGCCATATTTCTTCTCGTCCTTTTGTCTATCTGAATTCTGGTGAATTCCAGCTGGCTGGGGAATTCTGGGAGTTGAAGTCCACAAGTCTTAAAAGTGGCCGTGGTTAGAGACACGCACCCCCGTCCCCGCCCCCCCCGCCCTGGGCGATACAGCGGGATCCTCGTGAATGACTGCCACTGATTGGTCTTTGTGACTTGGGAGAAGCAACGTCCATTTGCGACCTTTCCTGCCACGGTTATTAAGTGAATCACTGCAGTTACTAAGTCAGTAACAGGGTTGCAAAAGCGAACCTGGCTTCCCCGTTGAACTTTGCTGGTCAGAAGGTCACACAAGGGGATTATGTGACACACACACACACACACCCGGGACACTGCGACCGTCGTAAAGATGAGTCAGTTGCCAGGCCTCTTGAGTTTTGATCAGGTGACCTCAGGTGATCACATGAGGCCTAGAGATGGAGCTCTCGCCTCACAATCAGGAGGCTGTGAGTTCGATCCTAGGTAGAGGCACGATGAGCACAATGAGAATATCTCTGCTGAACAAAACTCCGCACTGGCGACAGGGAAGGGCATCCGGCCAGTAAACACTCAGCTCCATTCCGTTGCCCAGACTCCACCCCATTGCAAAGGATTAAGGGGTCCTTAAAAGAAGATGATGATATAAGCCTAAATTCTGAGTGGTGCGGTGGCCTAGAGGCGGAGCTCTCGCCTCACAACCAGGCGGCTGTGAGTTTGATCCTAGGTAGAGGCAAATATTTCTCTCTCTGGCCACACTGACAATATATCTGCCGAACGAAACTCCTCATTGGCGACAGGGAAGGGCATCCGGCCAGTAAACACTCAGCTCCATTCCATTGCCCAGACTCCACCCCATTGCAAAGGATTAAGGGGTCCTTAAAAGAAGATGATGATATAAGCCTAAATTCTGAGTGGTGCGGTGGCCTAGAGGCGGAGCTCTCGCCTCACAACCAGGCGGCTGTGAGTTCGATCCTAGGTAGAGGCAAATATTTCTCTCTCTGGCCACACTGACAATATATCTGCCGAACGAAACTCCTCATTGGCGACAGGGAAGGGCATCCGGCCATTCAAACACTCTGCTAGCTCCGTTCCGTTGCCCAGACTCCACCCCATTGCAAGGGATTCTGGGGGCGTTAAAATAAGACGATGATCACGGGAATGCTGCAGTAGTCGTAAGCGTTAAAAGCAGTTCTAAGTCATTTTTTCCCCAGTGACGTCGTAACTTCGAACGGTCACTAAATGAACGGTTGTTAAATCGAGGGCCGCCTGTATTTTTCCTCCAGGTGGGGAGCCGCGTGGGGGTGAAGCGTTGCACTGACGACACCATGCATGTGCTGATCGATGGGGAGGACATGGGGCCGGCCGCCACTGGCGTGGCCAAGGTAAAGGAGCCCCCGGCGGGGCTGCCTCTCAGGGCCCTGGAGGGGGCTGTGGGTGAGGAGGGGCTGCAAAACTGGGGGCATCCAATCCCATCGGGCTGTGCCATCTGCAAGTGGAGGGAGCCGCTGCCTAAGAAGGAAGAAAAGACGGCTGGGCGGGAGGAAATGGAAGAGAAGGAGGGAGAGGAAAGGAAAAAAAGAAAACAGGGAAGGAGAAGGGAGGAAAAGAAGAAGGAAATTGACAAAAGGAAAGCGAGGAAGGAAGGAAGATAAACAAGAAAGCAAGGCGATGGGAATGAGAAGAAGGAAGGGTGGGAAAGAGGAAGGAGGGAAGGGAAGAAATATAAGGAAAGAGAAGGAAGGAAGGAAAAGAGAGAAAGAGAGGACGGAAAGAAAATGGAAGGAAGGCAGGAAGAAAAAGAAAACGAAAGAGATGGAAGGAAGGAAAGAAAGAAAGAAAAGGAAGATAGAAAGAAAAGGAAGGAAGGAAAAGAGACGGAAGGAAGGAAATAAATAAAATGAAGGAAGGAAGGAAAAGAAAGAGATGGAAGGAAAGAAAGATGAAGCTAGAAAGAAAGAGAAAGGAAAGAAGGAAGGAATGAAAAGAGAGAAAGAGAGGACGGAAAGAAAATGAAAGGAAAGAAGGAAGAAAAGAAACGAAAGAGATGGAAGGAAGGAAAGAAAGAAAAGGAAGATAGAAAGAAAAGGAAGGAAGGAAAAGAGATGGAAGGAAGGAAATAAAATGAAGAAGGAAGGAAGGAAGGAAAGAAAGAGATGGAAGGAAAGAAGATGAAGCTAGAAAGAAAGAGAAAGGAAAGAAAGAAAGAAAAGGAAGGAATGAAAAGAGAGAAAGAGAGACGGAAAGAAAATGAAAGGAAAGAAGGAAGAAACGAAAACGAAAGAGATGGAAGGAAGGAAAGAAAGAAAAGGAAGATAGAAAGAAAAGGAAGGAAGGAAAAGAGATGGAAGGAAGGAAATAAAGCAAATGAAGATAGAAAGGAAGGAAGGAAGGAAAAGAAAGAAGATGAAGCTAGAAAGAAAGAGAAAGGAAAGAAGGAAGGAAGAAAAGAAAAGGAAAAGAAAGATGGAAGGAAGTTAATCGATGGTTACAGGGGGATGAACAAGGCTTAAAGTGGATTCCCTGCCTGTTTGTTTCTCTCCGTGTCCAGAAAATGGATAAAGGATGGAAAGAAATAAAGAGGGGGGGAAGAAGAGAAAGGAGGAGAGAGAGGGAAGGGAAGGGAAGGGAGGAAGGAACCGGAGGGATAGGAGAGGACAAACTCAAAAGCCACCCTGACGGTTTCTCTCCCGTCTCCCAGAATGTCTTTGTGGTCCTGGATCTCTACGGCCGGGTCACTTCGGTCTCCATCGTCAGCTCCACCGTGCTGGAAGAGGCGGAGGGCACCCACCCGCCCTCGGTCGCCTCGGAGCCTTACAGCGAAGAGGAGGAAGAGCCCACCCCGGTCCGTGCAACCTCTGAGCAGGTTTATTTATTTATTTATTTATTTATTCATTCATTCATTCATTCATTCATTCAAATTTTTATACCGCCCTATCCCCCAGAGGACTCAGGGCAGTTTACAGGCCGGTAAAAAAATACAAATATAATACCAAGTAAAACACTACATTAAAAAAAACTTACTGAGATAGGCCAAAATTTAAAATTACAATTCAAATAATATAAACCCCATTAAAGTTAAATTTAAAATTAAAATTCTCGTCCAGTCCCGCACAGATGACTAGATGTGTTTTAAGCTCGCGGCGGAAGGTTCGAAGGTCAGGAAGTTGACGGAGTCCTGGGGGAAATTCATTCCAGAGGGTGGGAGCCCCCACAGAGAAGGCCCTTCCCCCTGGGTGTCGCCAGTCGGCATTGCCTGGCGGACGGCATCCTAGGTTCTCTTCACATGCCCCCCACCCACCCACCCACCCACCAAGAGGCTAAGAAGCTTAGGAAAACCCCTGCCAGGGTGGTGGGGGGGACATCTGCTGAGACAGAAAATAGGGGGGGGGGAGGATTAGGAAAGGGAAGGGCCCAGCTATGGCTAGGGGAAACCCCCCCCCCTTCCTGCTTCTGCTCACCATCATGCAGAAAAGAGCAAAAAAAAGAGGATTAAAAACATATGAAGAACGGTTGCAGGAACTGGGTTTGGCCAGTCTAGAGGAAAGAAGGAAGCGGGGCGGGGGGGGGGACATGATAGCATTATTCTAGGATTTGAGGGGCTGCCCCAAAGAAGAGGAGGGGGGGTCCTACTTATTCTCCAAAGCCCCTGAAGGCAGGAGAAGAAGCGACGGATGGAAACTCATCCAGGAGAGGTAGAACCTTCTTCAACAGTCAGGGCAATTAGCCAGGGGAACAGCTGGCCACCGGAAGTTGCGGGAGCTCCATCCCTAGAGGTTTTGAAGAAGAGACTGGACAGCCATTTGTCTAAAACGGACTAGGGCAGTGATGGTTTTTTGCCATTGCGTGCCAGGAGCAAGGGGGGGGGGTGTCACGCGCACGTGCCCACACCCGTAATTCCATGCACCTTGCCGCCACACATGCACACAGACACACCCACTCCTGGCACGCGATGGCATGGTAGGCCCATTTTTTCCTCTCCTAAGCCTCTAGAGCCTTTCTAGGAGTCTGGGGAGGGCGAAAACCGCCTTCCCCACCCCTCCGGAGGCTGGAAACAGCCCGTTAGCCAACTTCCGGTGGGACCCGAAGTTGGCAAACGGGCCGTTTCCGGCCTCCGGGGAGGTGGGGAAGACCGTTTTCGCCCTCCCCAGACTCCTAGAAAGGCTCTAGAGTCTGGGGAGAGAGGAAAAAACGGGCCTTTCCCACCACCACCCGCGAGGTCCTCCGGAGGCAGGAAACAGCCGGTTTCCCTACTTCTGGTGGGCCCAGAAAATCAGCTGAGCTCGCGTGCCCACCGATATGGCTGCGCGTGCCACCTGCGGTACACGTGCCATAGGTTCACCGTCACGGGTCGAGGGTCCCCCTGCTTGAGCCGGGGGTTGGGCTAGATGGCCTCCGAGCTCCCTTCCAACTCACCAATCACATGAAGGATTAGTTCATCACGTGAAGGATTAGTACCAGGTTTGTAAAGCCATAGTAAGGCCGCGCCTGGAATATTCTGCATCCAGTTTTGGTCCCCACGTTACAAAAAAAGATGTTGAGACTTTTGGGGAAAGTGCAGAGAAGAGCAACTCAGAGGATCAAAGGCCTGAAGACTCCTGGATTTGGGTTTGGCCGGTCTAGAGAAAAGAAGAATTAGGGGGGACATGATGGCAGTCTTCCAGTATTTGTGGGGCTGCCCCAAAGAAAGAGGGGGGGGGTCCACCTATTCTCTAGAATTAATGAGAAATTTCCTAATAGTGAGGACAATTAACCAATGGAACTGCTTGCCACTAGATGTTGTGGCTGCTCAAATCACTGGAAGTTTTTAAAGAAGAGAGGACCGGACAGCCGTATTTGTCTGGCATGGTTTAGGGTCTCCTCCTCGAGCGGGGGGGTGGGGTGGGGGGTGGCTGGACCGGAAGACCTCCGAGGTCCCTTCCGACTCTGTGTTATTCTGTTGATCTCATTAACCAGGGGAACTCCTTGCCACCAGAAGTTTGTGGGTGCTCCACCGCTGGAAGCTTTTTAAGAGGAGATCGGACAGGCGTTTTTGTCTGGCAGGGTTTTAGGGTCTCCCCTTGCCTCGGGGGGGGGAGTGGGGGGGGGCAGGGGAGAGGCAGGGGTGGACTAGAAGGCCTCCGAGGTCCCTTTCCGACTCTGGTGCTTGTTGTCCTTCAGTGTGAGAACGAGCTGCCCTCCGTGACGCCCCCCATGGAGTTCCTGGAGAACCACGGGAAGAACATCCTCCTCTCCAACGGCAACCTGACGGCCACGCGGGTCTCCAGCTACAACCAGGGCATCGTGGTGGTGGGCCAGCCTTTGCCCCCGCAGCAGCTCTTCCAGGTGGGGGGGGGGCGCAAGGAGACAGACGGGGCATGTGCAGAGTGCCCTCCGGGGCGCCCTGACCGGGAGTGGCCTGCACCAGGGAGGCCACAGAGGCTCCTGCCTCGCGTTTTAGTTTCCAGCCTGACGGGTAGTCCTCGACTTAACGACCGTGACGGAGCCTTTCTTCTCCCACACCCCCCCCATCCCGGTTGTAAGTCGAGACGGTCCTAAATCAGGGTCAACCCATGTGAGCGATCGGATTTGAGGAGCCTTTTTTGAGGCAGTCGGGAAGGGAAGACCCTCGTCGTTAAGCGAATCAGTTGTTCGCCCTGGGCTGGTTCCTCCCTCCCTTCCTTCCTCCTTCTTCTTCTTTCATTCCTTTTCTTGCTTCCTTCCTCTCTCTCTCTCCCTTCTTTTCTTCCTCCCTTCATTCTTTCTTTTCTTCCTTCCTTCCTCCATTTCATCCTATCATTCCTTTTCTTCGTTCCTTCCTCTCTCTCCCTCTCTCCCTTCCTTCTTTTCTTTCTTCCTTCCTTCATTTCATTCATTCCTTCTTCATTCCTTCCTCTCTCCCTTCCTTTTCTTCCTTCCTTCCTTCCTTCTTTCTTTTCTTCCTTCATTTCATCCTTTCATTCCTTTTCTTCGTTCCTTCCTCTCTCCCTCTCCCTTCCTTCTTTTCTTCCTTCCTTCCTTCCTTCTTTTCTTCCTTCATTTCATCCTTTCATTCCTTGTTCCTCCCTTCCTTCTTTTCTTCCTTCCTTCATTTCATCCTTTCCTCCTTCTTCCATTCCTTCTTTTCTCTCTTCTTCTTTCCTCCTCTCCTTCCTTCTTTTCTTCCTCCTTCCTTCTTCCTTCATTCCTCCTTCTTTTTCCTTCCTTCATTTCATTCATTCCTTCTTCCTTCCTTCCTCTCTCTCCCTTTCTTCCTTCGTTCTTTTCTTCCTTCCTTCATTTCATCCTTTCATTCCTTCTTCCTTCCTTCCTTTCTTTTCTTCCTTCCTCCTCTTTCCCTCCCTCTTTCCCTTCTTTTCTTGCTTCCTTCCTTCCTTCTTTTTCTCTCCCTTTCCTTCCTTCCTTCCTTCTCCCTCCCTCTCTTCTATTCCTTCCTCCCTCCGTCCAGTGCTCAGGGCTCTGCTCACAGGAGAGCGACCAAAGCCGGAGGGGGCTCTCCATGGCTTTCTCCTCCCTCCCCTCCCCGGGACCCCCTTCTGACCTCCTGCCCCCTCTGCCCCCCCCCTTCCAGTTCCAGATCGACTCCCTCAACCCCCAGTGGACCTCCTCCCTCTCGGTGGGGGTCATCGGCAGCTCCCCGGAGCGGCTCAACTTCCCGGCCACGGCCTGCTCCCTCAAGCGCTCCACCTGGCTCCTGCAGCGCGACTCCGTCTTCCAGAACTCCCTCAAGGTGCGCCGGGAGAGGCCGGGTGGCCCGGGGGGGGGGCTGTTTCAGTGGTGGGAGGGGGCAAACCGTCCTGAAGGTGGGGAGCTGAGGCCCCCCCCCCTCCCCGGGGTTTCTCCCTCCCCTCTGCAGATCTGCGAGAACTACGGGCCCAACCTGGACACCTGCCCCGAGGGGACGGTGCTGGGGGTCTTGGTGGACGCCGGCGGCTGCCTTCACCTCTACATCAACGGCGTCGACCAGGGGGTGGCGGCTCAAGACATCCCCAGCCCTTGTTACGTCCTGCTCGATCTCTACGGCCAGTGCGAGCAGGTGAGGCTCCGGCCAGGAGGGAGGGAGGGAGGGGGAGAGAGGAGGGGGCTTGAGACGGGCACGCAGCAGCACCCGGAGCGCAGGTAAACCGGGACTTTACGACACACACACACACCCCTCCCAATGGCGCCGCAAATTGGCTAAGGGAGTCGTTCGTTGAGTGAGTTTTGGCCCCGGTTGTTAACCACCTTGCTTGCCGCGGTCGTTAGAGCGACGCGTCGTTCGGTGAGTCGAACCCTGTTTTTTGCTAGGTCACCATCATGACCAACGAAACGCCCGCGGTGGGAGCGGAGGGCACGGACCCCCAAGGACAGGGGGACATGGAGAAGGCCGACATGGTGGATGGTGAGCCGGGGGAGGGCAATGGGGGGTGGGGTGGGGCTTCCGGGAGCTCTTCCGTTTGCCCCTTTTACGATTGGAAGGGACCTTGAAGGTCACGTAGTCCAACATCCACCCAGCCACCCAAGCAGGAGGCCCTATCCCAAGGGAGGGAGGGAGGGAAGGAAGGAAGGAATAGAATGACACAGAAGGGACCCTGGAGGTCATCTAGTCCAACCCCCACCCACCTAAGCAGGAGGCCCTACCCCATGGGAGGGAGGGAAGGAAGGAAGGAAGGAAGGAAGAACAAAATAACACAGAAGGGACCATCATCTAGTCCAATCTCCCCCCCCCCAAGCAGGAGGCCCTATCCCGAGGGAGGGAGGGAGGAAGGAAGGAAGGAAGAGAATGACACAGAAGGGACCCTGGAGGTCATCTAGTCCAATCCCCCACCCAAGCAGGAGACCCTACCCCATGGGAGGGAGGGAAGGAAGGAAGGAAGAGAAAGGAAGGAAGGAAGGAAGGAAGGAAGGAAGGAAGGAAAGAAAGAAAGAAAGAAAGAAAGAAAGAAAGAAAGAAAGAAAGAAAGAAAGAAAGAAAGAAAGAAAGAAAGAAAGAAAACAATTTGAAGGGAATCTGGAGGTCATCTAGTCCAATCCCCCACCCAAGCAGGAGACCCTACCCCATGGGAGGGAGGGAGGGAAGGAAGGAAGAGAAAGGAAGGAAGGAAGGAAGGAAGAAAGAAAGAAAGAAAGAAAGAAAGAAAGAAAGAAAGAAAGAAAGAAAGAAAGAAAGAAAGAAAGAAAGAAAGAAAGAAAGAAAGAAAGAAAACAATTTGAAGGGAATCTGGAGGTCATCTAGTCCAACCCACACCCCAAGCAGGAGACCCTACCCCATGGGAGGGAGGGAAGGAAGGAAAAGAAAGAAAGGAAGGAAGGAAGGAAGGAAGGAAGGAAGGAAGGAAAGAAAGAAAGAAAGAAAGAAAGAAAGAAAGAAAGAAAGAAAGAAAGAAAGAAAGAAAGAAAGAAAACAATTTGAAGGGAATCTGGAGGTCATCTAGTCCAATCCCCCACCCCAAGCAGGAGACCCTACCCCATTTCTGAAAGGAAGGAAGGAAAAGAAAGAAAGAACAGTAGGAAGGGATCCTGGATGTCATCCAGTCCAACCCCCCCCCATCCGCCACCCAAGCAGGAGACCCTACCCCATTTCTGACCGATGGGCAGTCCGGTCTCCCCTTGAAAGCTTCTAGGGCCAGCACTTCCGAAGGTAGCTTCTGTTCCAGGGCTTGGACAGCTCTCATTTCTTGGCTTTGAACAAACTCGGTTTGTGGCTCCCACTTCCACAGTCGTCTTGCGGTTCTGTCATTTGTGGGGGTGGGGGTGGTTTCACTGGGTTTTTTGGGTGGGGGCAGGTCTGTAAACAGGGTCCTTGAGCTTCCCCGAAGCCCACCGGCCACTTGCTTTCCTCCATCCACGCCAGGCATCAAGGAGAGCGTGTGCTGGACGCCTCCCGTGGACCTCAACCTGACCAAGATCTGCGAGTATCACTCCCTCTGCGCGCGTTTCAAGGACCTGCTGCTCTTGCCAGGTGAGACCGTCCTGCGCCGTTTCAGGCAGTCCTCGACTTACGACCACCCTGGATTTTTTCCCCCCCTCCCCCACGCTTCCGTTGCTAAGCGAGACGGTGGTTGCCTCGTTTTGCCCCGTCCCTTGTCACGGCTCTTAAGCAAATGACTTGCCGTTGTTAAGTCGGTCGTGCGGTCGTTCAGCAAATCTGGCTGGTTGGGAGGGCCGCCAAAGGGGATCGTGTGACCCCGGGGCACTCCAGCCGTCGTAAGTGCAGGCCAGTTGCCAAGTGCCCAAATTTTGATAACTGAGCTCAGGGACGCTGCAGTGGGGCTAAGCGTGAAAAGGGGGAGGAAGCCCCTTTTTCCCACTGCAGCGGTAACTCCGAACGGTCACTCAGCGAATGGTTGTAAATCGAGAACTGCCTGTGTACAAATTAAATAGTATGAATTAATCTTTTCCTAGTGATATCCGTGCGACCCCCTCCCCCCCCATCCCCAGAGCAGGGAGGCAGAGGATGTTAGGGATCCTAAGATCCATCGGGTGGGACCCAGGAGAAGAAGGGCCTTCTCCGTGGTGGCTCCCAATTGCACCCCACTTTGACCGTCTCTTGAAAGCCCCCGAAGACACAATTTTGCCAACAGGCCTGGGGACCCCAAGCAGGGCACGGAGCCCATGGAAGAGTTGGTTGGATCGCTGTCACCCAGAGGGGCTGGTGGGGGGAGTGGTTCGTTGGGGGGTTTTATCTGAGTTTTATTTCGGTAAACTACCAAGGTCACCCCAAGGGAGTTTTCTAAATAGATGTATATCATGATGAGGATGGATGGATCTTTGAGAGAGAGAGAGACAATAAATGGATGGATGATGGATGGATGGATGGATAGATAGATGATAGATAGATAGATAGATAGACAGACAGACAGACAGACAGACAGACAGACAGACAGACAGACAATAAATGGATGGATAGATGGATAGACAGACAGACCGACGATAAATGGATAGATGGATAGATGGATAGATAGACAATAAATGGATGGATGATGGATGGATAGATAGAAAGACGATAAATGGATAATGGATGGATGGATGGATGGATAGATGATAAATGGATGGATAGAATAGAATAGAATAGAATAGAATTTTTATTGGCCAAGTGTGATTGGATACACAAGGAATTTGTCTTGGTGCATATGGTCTCAGTGTACATAAAAGAAAAGATACCTTCATCGAGGTACAACATTTACAACACAATTGATGGTCAATATATCAATATAAATCATAAGGATTTCCAGCAACAAGTTGATAGTCTTGTTTTTTAGAATTTTAAATGTTTTAAGTTTTCGGCCAATTGTATAATAAGTTTTTTAATTTTGTTTTAATTGTATATTGTATTGTTTGGGTTTTTATTCTGGCTGATAATAATAATAATAATAATAATAATAATAATAATAATAATAATAATAATAATAATAATAATAATAATAATAATAATAATAATAATAATAATAGTCATACAGTCATAAGTGGAAAGAGATTGGTGATGGGAACTATGAGGCGATTAATAGTAGTGCAGATTCAGTAAATAGTTTGACAGTGTTGAGGGAATTATTTGTTTAGCAGAGTGATGGCCTTCGGGGAAAAACTGTTCTTGTGTCTAGTTGTTCTGGTGTGCAGTGGATGATGGATGGATGATGGATGGATGGATGGATGATGGATAGACAGAAGATAAATGGATGGATAGATAGACGATGGATGGATGGATGGATGGATAGACAGATAAATAGACAATAAATGTATGGATGATGGATGGATAGACGATAAATGGATGGATGGATGGCTAGATAGACAGACAATAAATGGATGGTTGATGGAAGGGGGGAGAGAGAGAGAGAGAGAGATAAAAAGGTGGTGTGAGGTTATTGTGTTTTTGATTATTCTAGTGTTGGGCTTTTATCTTGGTAACTTGCCTGAAGTCATTGAGAGGAATTTGGTGGGCTGTCTAAACTAATCATTAAAAATATGACATGCAATCATAAAATGAAACGAAAAAAAGTCCTTTAATAAACGATAGACACACACGGATCCCACACAAACAAATACGAATTAATTTGGGTCTTAAGACCCTCCAGGACCCTCGTTTCCATGTGCAGAGCCTCTGGGCCGCCTTCTTAACCGTGTTCTTTTCTCCCCCCCCTTCCCCCCGAAATCTGCCCCCTCCCCAGATGCCTACTTTGCTGAAGACCCCAAGCTGAGCCTTTGCTACTGCGAGTCCTGCCACAAGCTGCGAGGGGACGAGGCCTACTACAAGAGGGGGGAGCCCCCCCGGGACTACGCCTTGCCTTTCGGCTGGTGCCACTTCAGCCTCAGGTACCTTTGGGCAACCTTCTGACAAGCAGCGGGGGAAGCCAGGTTCGCTTTAACGACCGTGCGACCCGCTTAGAAACCGCAGTGATCCGCTTAACCACAGTGGCAAGGGAAGCCGTGACGTGGGGCGAGGGGAGTTACCAGGAGTCCCACAGGCCCCTCGCCTGCCGTGATTCGCTTCACGGCCAAGGCAAGGGAGGTCGTAAAATGGGACAAAACTTAACAACGGTCTCGCTTAGTGACGGAAACGTTGGGCTCTGTTGTGGTCATAAGTCGAGGACTGCCTGTATGAAGATGAGGCTGTTGCAGGTCTCGTTCAGGGAGGGGTCTCCTTCCCTCCCACCCACCCCCCCAGTTCCTGGACCATGCGGGCTTCCTCCCACCCATCTCTTGTAGAATAAACCCTCGTCTGGACGTGGCCAGCACCTCAAAAAAGTGGCACATGGCCTATCACGGGACGAGCATTGGAGCCGTGCGCCGCATGTTGGATCAAGGGGAACTGGTGCCTGGTAAGCAAAGCGACCAGCCTAGGAACCGGGAGGTTGGGAGTTCTAGTATTGCCAGCCAGGTGGTTTTGGGCCGCCGGTCTCTCTCATCCCTCAAAAGGATGTAATGGCAAATCCCTTCTGAAAACCGAGAGGCTGGGAGTTCTAGTATTGCCCTTCGGCACGAAGCCAGCCGGGTGATCTTGAGCCGGCCGGTCTCTCTCAGCCCTCAAAAGGATGTAATGGCAAATCCCTTCTGAAAACCGAGAGGCTGGGAGTTCTAGTATTGCCCTTCGGCACGAAGCCAGCCGGGTGATCTTGAGCCGGCCGGTCTCTCTCAGCCCTCAAAAGGATGTAATGGCAAAACCCTTCTGAAAACCGGGAGGCTGGGAGTTCTAGTATTGCCCTTCGGCACGAAGCCAGCCAGGTGATCTTGAGCCGGCCGGTCTCTCTCAGCCCTCAAAAGGATGCAATGGCAAATGCCTTCCAAAAATCTTGTGGCGAAAGCTGCAGGGACAGTCCAGGAGTTAAGACCGACTCCAACACACACACAAAAAAACCCGGACCTTCCCCACCCCTACCCCCCCAAAAATTGCCTCATATTATATTTGGGGTCCCCCGAAAAGGGGGTTGAGGTAGAAGACTTGAGGGGGGGCTTAATGGGGTGCTAGGGGGCACCCTTGCCCATTTGCTCTGTTTTTGTGCCTGGCTGTGCCCCCCCCCACTCCCCACTCTTCAACCATTCGGGGTACCTGCTCCTAACGTGGGTCCCCTCCCCAAAAACACCCTCCTTCCTTGCCCCCCGCAGGGAGCACGTCGATTCTGAGCTGCCGCCCGTTGAAGGCCGACCCGCAGGGTGGGGGCAGCGGCAGCAGCACCAACGGGGTCTACCTGGAGGCGGAGGAGAACAGCGTCCAGGGGCGCGAGGAAGCCCACCACATCCTCCTGTCGCCCACCCTGCGCTACGCGGGACTGGAGCCTTTTGCCACCAAAGTGCAGTAGGTGTCGCGCTCGGACAGACGGACGGACGGACGGGGGGGCTGGCGGAAGATGTCCGATCGGGTTCCGGGGAGGGGCAAACCTGCAGGGGTGGGGTAAAAACGACAGCGAAAAGCGGTACGATCGAAGTGCAAACCAATTTATTTATTTATTTTTCATGCACTTATACAAATGAACGGAACGTTGATTTTTTTTTTTTTAATTTACATTTATATCCCGCCCTTCTCCGAAGACTCAGGGCGGCTTACACTGTGTCAAGCAATAGTCTTCATCCTATTTGTATATTTATATACAAAGTCAACTTCTATTGCCCCCCCCCAACAATCTGGGTCCTCATTTTACCTACCTTATAAAGGATGGAAGGCTGAGTCAACCTTGGGCCTGGTGGGGCTTGAACCTGCAGTAATTGCAAGCAGCTGTGTTAATAACAGTCTTAGCAGTCTGAGCCACCAGAGGCCCTGTCTATCTGTCTGTCTATCTATCTGTCTATCTATCTATCTACATATCTATCTCTATTTATCTATCTACCTTACATCTAATCAATCCATCCATCCATTATCTCTCTATCTATCTATTATTTATCTATCTATCTATCTATCTATCTATCTTACATATCTGTCTGTCTATCTATCTATCTATCTATCTATCTACATATCTATCTATCTACTTCTTCTTTCTTCTTCTTTCTTATCTGCATTTATATCCCGCCCTTCTCCGAAGACTCAGGGCGGCTTACACTGTGTTAAGCAATAGTCTTCATCCTATTTGTATATTTATATACAAAGTGAACTTATTGACCCCCCCAACAATCTGGGTCCTCATTTTACCTCCCTTATAAAGGATGGAAGGCTGAGTCAACCTTGGGCCTGGTGGGACTTGAACCTGCAGTAATTGCAAGCAGCTGCTGTTAATAACAGACAGAACATTGGGGGCGTAGAAAAAAAATCGAGCGTGGCTAAAAAAAAAATGTATTTTTATATGTATTTTTTACATACATAATATGCATTTTTTGTAAATATGTATTTTTTAATGTCTGTTTTATGCTTTCTTCGCATGCCCGCTGGGTGGAAACGGCGTTTAAAGTAGGAAAGCGAAAGACAAGCTAAAAAAAAAAAGGATTTTTTTTAAAAAAAAAAAATTCAAAGGGAGGGGAAATACGATCTGAGGTACTTAAAAAGTTGGTGACTTTTAAGGCGTGTGGACTTCAACTCCCAGCATCCCCTAGCCAGCAACGATTTCCCAGGATTCAGCATGCAAGAATAAATGGGGCCAGAATATTTTGTATTATTTTTTTTAATCGGGTAACTTTCTTAATAGACAGTGGGAATGCAGCAGATGTAATATATCTTGATTTCAACAAAATGAGAAAACAATAACCCGACAAGCTAAATGATTATTTAAAAAAAAAAAAAGATGGGTTAGATCAGGGGTCTCCAACCTTGGCAACTTTAAGCCTGGTGGACTTCAACTCCCAGAATTTTGCTGGCTGGGGTATTCTGGGAGTTGAAGTCCTCCAGGCTTAAAGTTGCCAAGGTTGGAGACCCCTGATCAGAGAATTCTGGGAGTTGAAGCCCACCCACCTTAAAAGTCTCCCAAGGTTTAGAAGCGTTGCAATAATGTGCTTCATATTATAGCTTAGTAATTACGCTGCTATAATACAACCAGTACAAAATATGGGTAAGTCCTTGATGTACGACGGTCGCTTAAAGTTACTACCGTCCCCCAAAAAAAGCGACTTACGACCCCATTTCAAAGTTACGACGTCACCCCACCCCCACCCCCCCTTGACCATGCGACCGTATTTTAAACGCTCGGCAATCGCTCCACATTTATGACGGTTCGTACCATCCTGCGATCACGTGACCACAATTTAAACAATTTTGCCGGTTGTTTTTTCCCCCTGAGCCGGTGGGTTTGTTTAACCCAAAAAATGGTCATTGGATCCGGCTTACACGGCGATCTGCTTTACGGCCGTAATGGCCAGGCTCGATTCCCGTCGTAACTCGAGGACCGCCCGTAATCCGAACCTCTGCATGAGATTCATGTGGTGCGTCCACAGTAAAAATGTAAAAAATATACAGCCTCCTTCATGCTCCATTTCACGCTGAACAAACTAAATCATTAATGTATCTTAAATAGAAAACTACTTTTAGATAGGTTTGTACTCCAAAAGCATTTTATTAAAATAATTCGATTTAAATCAAAAAAAAGCATCCAATTTAAATAAAAAAAATCCAATTTAAATAAAAAAAATAGATTTTTTTTTTCCAAAAATTATTTTTAAATCCTCAATTTTTATCCATCCTGCCCTCCGGCCTTCCTTCTTCCTTCGCTCCTTCAAAATTTGTGTCCATTTGACCAACCGGCGGTCACCTTCAGCACTTCGGCCTGGCGATCTCGGCGTGTTAAGTAAGCCCAGCCGCATTTTGTTTTTGTTTTGTTTTTTTCTCTTCCCAGATTCAAAGACCCAAAGTCTCACCGACGGCACTCGGCCCAGGTGGCTTTGCAGGTGTGCGTCCGTCCCGGCTCCTACAAGCTCTGCCCTCCCACCCAGGCGGCCCCCGAGCCCGTGGATCCCCGTTTTAGCAGCGCCGAGATCGAGTGGGTCACCAAGGAGAAAGGTGCTACGGTCCTCTTCGGCCTGCTGATCCGCGTGGAGTGAGGACACGCACCCCCCCCCTTGCCCTCTGCGGTGGGGGGGGGTGCACGCCGCAGCTTTTGCCAAAACCTACCCCCCCATCTCCCCGGGGGTCCGACGGCGGCACAGAACCGGCTGGAAACGGCACATCCAAGCGAGGAGTGTGGGGGGGGTCAACTTTTACGGCCAGACGAAGGACTCCCTTCGGGAGAGAACTCTATTGTGGGAGGGGGCTGCCTCTTGGGGAGGGGGCTGTCCGCCTCCTTTTATTTTCTTTTGCACAGAGACGAGACAAGCTAACAGGAGGGGGCTGGGAGACTGTTAAGAGCATGAAGGGGTGGGTGGGTGGGAAAAGTGGGGGTCTTTAGTTGCCACAAAAGGACTTGGGGAAGGGTCTTTCTGAAACCCCCCCTTTCTCCCCCCCCCTCTGGATTTCTACAAACTGACCACCACGGTTTGGATGTTTCCTTGCCCCGATGCCTCATTCCCTGGGGAAGGGTCTTTTTGGGGTGGGGGGGGGATCATCTTCCTCGAGGGAGACCCACTCCCCCAGGCAGGCACTTAAGACACATGGACGGAGCTCCTGAGGGATCGGGAGGGGGGGGGCGGCGGCCTCATCTCAACCCCCTCCCCTTAATCCAGAGTTCTGGATTTCCGAGACTTTTTTGGCATCTTCTTTCTACACGATGCGGCGTTGAGACCCCCTCGGGTCGCCCCCTCCCCACCCTGCTTGGTTCATTCTTAGGGTGGGTGGGGGGGCTGCCAGGAGGTCAGCAGCCCAGATTGATTGACAGAAGCGGCCTGCAGGTCTTAAGGGGGGAGGAGAGGGCGAGAAAATGCCCATTTCCTCGTTTTGCGGCGGATTTTCCTCCGACGCCTCTCAAGGCCGACCGTGCTGCCCCCTCCCCATAAAAAAAAGAAAAGCAAACTAAGCACACCTTACTCCGATTTCTTTCGTTCGCTCTTAATTCTCCCGGTCTGACGAGTGCTCCCCTCCGCCCTCCACCCCCCAACCCCAAATTTCCCAGTGGGGTGGGGGGGTCTCGTGGGATACGTGTGCAAAGACACACACCCCTCCTCCTCCTCCTCCTGTTCCCCCCCTCCCCTTATTTATTGATGTGTACATCGTCAGAAAAAGAAAAAAACAAATGTGAATTTTTTTTTCAGGGTTGAAGGGGGCGGAAAGGATGCGAACCGGTGGTCTTCGTCCCCCCCCCTCCTTCAATTTGTATTTTAAATGCTATTTATGCTGCTTCTTCACTTTATTTGTTGGGTGGGGGGGACAAGAATTGTCTTTTTTTTTTTTTTACATCTGTTGGAAGCTGTGGGAGGAGGGGGGTTGTTTCTCTGGATGTATTATTTGTATGCCCCCCTTTTTTTTTTTTTGGACAAAATTGTTTCCTTCTCCCCCACCCCTTCTGAGGGTTTATAAACCACAGTTCAACCTGTTTTGGGTTTGTGTCCTTCGTGACTCCCCGACATCCCCACCCCACCCCAAATGTCGTTTTAAGAGTCGCCCCCCCCTATACAATTTTCCTCTCCTCTTATTTATGACACACGTTTCAGAATTCCACCCCACCCCACCCACCCCGAGCGGCTTTCGAATAAAGTGAGAAAATAAAACAAAGAGGAAAAAAAAGAATTTGTATCTGAGCGTCCAGAAAACAGCAGAGCGCAAAGGCAAAATGATGGAGGAGATTTCTGCGATGTTTGTGCATTATTTTTTTTTTACTGCGCGGTCCTGGACTTACAACCGTTTGTTTAGTGTCCGTCCGGAGTGATGACGGCGCTGAAAAAAAAGTGACTTTTTTTTTAAAATTTACATTTATATCCCGCCCTTCTCCGAAGACTCAGGGCAGCTTATAGTGTGTAAGGCAATAGTCTCGTTCTATTTGTATATTTACAAAGTCAACTTATTGCCCCCCCAACAATCTGGGTCCTCATTTTACCTACCTTATAAAGGATGGAAGGCTGAGTCAACCTTGGGCCTGGTGGGACTCGAACCTGCAGTAATTGCAGGCAGCTGTGTTTTAATAACAGGCTATCTTACAGCCTGAGCCACACCTACCCTACGGACTTTTAACCGTTTTTGCAGCATCCCCGTGATCAAACAGACAATCCGCCTAACGACTGTGTTACTCGCTGAACAAACGGCAGCAAGAAAGTTTAAAAGGGGGCAAAACCCGCTTAATGTCTCACTTAACAAGAAGAAATCTTAGGCTCGGTTGTGGCCGTAGGTCGAGGACTAGAGGTCATCTTCGACTTACGGCCACAATTGACCTCAGAATTTTCATTCCAGAGCCAAGCAGTTTAAGTGAACCGTGCTCGGTTTTACAACCCTTTCTTTGCCAGGGTTGTTAAGCGAATCATGGCAGTCCTTAAGTGAATCTGGCCTCTCTCGTTGACTTTGCTTGCACAAAGCTGGCTGTGCCATCGCAAATGACAACCCCCCCGTTGTAAATGCACACCCAGCACCTAAATTTTGATCCTGTGACCGTAATCGTAATGGTCGTAAGTGCGAGGATCGGGTCATAAGTCACTTTTTCCAGCAGCATTGTAACTTGGAACGGTTGCTAAAGGTCTGGTTGCAAATGGAGGATTCCCGGTATTGACCTCAAATCTGAATAAATAATAAATTAAATAATAAATTAAATAATAAATGGTGGGAGGTTCCTAAGAAAAAGAGGCCACCCAGAGAGACCCAGGCTACGGAGATAGGGACCAGCACACCTTGCTAGACAAGCCACAATCGTCAGATCTGCAAGGGTGGGTAAGGAGCATCACACTTCTCCTGTCGTCGTGTGTGCACACGTGTGTGAGATCACAACCCCTGGACGCCTGGGCTGCAAGTGATTGGTAATTGTCCAAATAATTGAGCTTCGACAAGCTGGCTGGCTGACGAATGGAGGCTTCCATCTTTCTCATCAGCTCCACAGGAAAGGGGCTCTTCACGTCAGCCCTCCAAGGTAGGCCAGGAGGAGGAACAGGTCCTGCAGAGAACCCAGAAATCCAATGCAGGTAGCCCTCGACTTAGGACCCCCATTGAGCCCGACCTTCCCGTCGTTAAGCACGACATTTCTTGAGCTTTGCCCCGCCTTGCGACTTTTCTTGCCACCGTTGTTAAGTGATTCCCTGCAGCAACATGGTCATTAAGCGAATCCGGCTTTTCCCGAAGGTCACAAAAGGGGATCGATCGCGTGACTCCGGAACATCACAACCGTCGTACATGTGAGTCAGTTGCCAAGCGTCTTGAGTTTGGATCACGCGGCCGCAGGGATGCCGCAGTCGTACGCGCGAAAAATACTGGTCCCAGGTCCCTTTTCTTCAGTGCTGTCATAACTTTGGGAACGGTCACTAAACGGATTGTCGTAAGTGAAGGGCTACCTGCATTATTGCTGTGAAAAAGACCTTTGAGATTGCAAGCTTGCGTGCAAGTCGGTGAGCGTGAACCGGCTACAGAAAAGGCTAGTAAAAATTCCAAGTTTTCCAAACATCGGAAAACATTCCGTTTGCCCATAATTTCTCCTCGGTCCGGAGATCTCCTGGTGGTCCCCCATCCCAGTGCTAAACAGCCAGCCAACATTTTTTTTAGGCGAAGAGTCCAGGTACAAAAAGGTGGGTGACTCGGAGAGGAAAGAGAGACCCCTATTCATGGACCAGCTGCAAGCAGAGGGGTGGGCCCATTTTATTGGGGTGCCTACAGCAAGCAAAAGGGGGCTGGACTAGATGACCTAAGGAACCCCTCCGAATTCCAAGATGCGTCTGATCACCTCTTATCCATCAATGTGGGGTTTTGCTTCCCTTTAAAAGCTGTCTGGATTTTTTTATTTTTTTTTTGAGGGGGAGGGGTGTTTCATCCCTTTTTAGGACAATGGTTCCCAACTTTGACCCCTTTAAGTGACGGACTTCAATTCCCAGAATGCTGCAGGCAGCAAAGCCCCTCCCCTCTTGAGACAGCAAAGCTGGCTGGGGCCTTCTGGGAATTGAAGTCCATCTC
The DNA here is from genome assembly GCF_028640845.1 of Ahaetulla prasina. Taxonomy (NCBI): domain Eukaryota; kingdom Metazoa; phylum Chordata; class Lepidosauria; order Squamata; family Colubridae; genus Ahaetulla; species Ahaetulla prasina. Next base: position 1,741,950 of record NC_080542.1, read on the forward strand.
TCTTAAAGGGCTCAAGACTGGAAACTAGCATGGTGTTAAATCATTTTTCTTTATTTATTTAGTAAATTTTATTTAGTAAAAATAAATAAATAAAATTATTTATTTATTTATTTATTAAATCATCAAAGCCAAACCAAGTTGCACAATTAACACACAATTAACACCCACCCAAATTAGGGTTCCCCCCCCCAAAAGAAAGCATCTAGACCACCCCCCACAAAGCATCTCCAGCTTTGATGGGAAGGGGCTCCAGCTTGCCTGTTCCTAAGCCCCACCCCCAATAAGGCAGACTGGCTGTTCTGCCCCCTGTCCTACCTCGCAAGAGTGTTGTTGGGGCAGGAAAAAGTGGCAAGCAGGGTGGAATGTGGTGGGCGGAGCTTCTTCCCAGCCTGGGGGTTTGGGGCTCCCCACAGGTGGGGAGGGGGGGGGTTTCCCCAATTTCTCCCCCTTCCCTGCAGCAGAGGAGGAGAGAATAAAGAGGCAGGAGGAAGCCACGCCCACCGCTCCTTCTATTTGCATGCAGGCCCCGCCCACTCCTAAGACGACGCCCGGCGGGTTCTACGCGCAGGGCCGAGGGGCGGGGCGAGGCGACCCGGAAGCGGAAGCGCCGGAGCGGAAGTGAGGCCTGGGGAGAAGAGGGGGTCTTTCCGCCGTGTTGCTGTCGCCGCTGCCGGGGGGGGGGCGGGGGGGTCTCCGGGCGCCGCGAGGATTGCGACCGCCGCCATGCCGGCCCTGCTGGAGCGCCCGAAGCTGAGCTCGGCCATGGCCCGCGCCCTCCACCGGCACGTCATGGTGGAGAGGGAGAGGAAGCGGCAGGGTGAGACCCGCGACAGACCCTCCCCTTGCAGGTGCCCCCATTTCTTCCTTCCAGCCTCCCCATTGGAGACCCCCAATATTTCCTGGCACACACACACCGACTTCCAGCCCCCGCACGTGGAAGAACCCCCAGTTCAACCCCTCCCACATTTCCACCCCCACACACTTGCAGCTATCCCCATATTTTCAGCCTCCCACTTCAGACGCCCCCACACACACTTCCAGACACCCCCACTTCAGCTACATAGCCCCCACTTTCAAATCCCCCACTTGCAGACTCCCCCACTTCACATTCCTTCCTTCCAGCACCCATATTTTCAGCCCCCACACTTCCATTCCTTCCTTCCAGCACCCATATTTTCAGCCCCTCCCACACACACACTTGCAGACCCCCCACACACACACCGACTTCCAGCCCCCGCACGTGGAAGCACCCCCAGTTCAACCCCTCCCGCATTTCCACCCCCCACTTGCAGCTATCCCCATATTTTCAGCCCCTCCCACTTCAGACGCCCCCAAACACACACCCAGACTTCCAGACACCCCCACTTCAGCCACTTATAGCCCCCACTTTCAAATCCCCCACTTGCAGACCCCCTTCCACATTCCTTCCTTCCAGCACCCATATTAACAGCCCCCTCCCCCATTGGAGACCCCCCCACCCCCATGATAGGCACCACCCCCGTTTCCAGGCCCCCACATTTCCAGCCTGCACTCACAGGCCTCCTCCTCCCCACTTCTAGCATTTATATTTCCTGGGGCATTTGAGACCCTCCCATTTCAGGCACCCCTGCATTTCCAGCCCCTCAACCTCCGCATCCTCCCCATGGAACAGATCCTCCTTATTTTCAGATGGCTCCCACCTCCACACCCCTCCCACTCACGGACACAGCCCCCATTTCAGGGCCCCCACACACACACTTGCAGACAGCCCTTACACTTTCAAATCCCCCACCTACTTCCCCTACATTTCCAGAGCCCCCACACTTACACACACTTCCAAATTCTCCCACTTCCAGCCCCTCCCCATTTGAATCTCTCCCACCCACATTTCCACTTTCGATTCCCCAATTCTAGCCCTTGCAGACCCCTACCGTATTTCCTGACACACACCCCAACTTCCAGCCCCGCCCCTACATTTCACAACTTATAGATACCCCACTTCGATCCCCAGATCCCCCACTTCAGGTTCCCCCACACACACACTTCCAGACACCCCTATTTCCAGATTCCCCTCCGCTTCCAGACCCACCCACCCCCAGCCCCGCAGTGGATGGGGAGGGTCCGAGGGCTTTCCCGGGGTCTCCTCCCAGCCCTGAGCCTCCTGGATGCCAAGCCTGGCTGGGGGAGCCTCCCTTGGAGGGTCTCGGCCAGCTCCTTGGAAGGAGGATGGTGCCCTGAGCCCATGGCGACCTTGGCTCCTTTTAAGCCCTGTGGACTCCCGACTCCCAGAATTCCCCAACCGACATGGCAGAATGGGGAATTCTGGGCGTTGAAGTCCCCGAGGCATCAAAGTCACCAAGCTTGGCCACCCCAACTTCATGGATCCAACCATGCCAGGCAGGGCTTGACCCCAAGCAGTCAACTTTCCCCCACCCCCCACAACCTTCAAAGGGGACCCTTGTCCTCTAAACCAGGGGTCTCCAACCTTGGCAACTTTTAAGACTTGTGGACTTCAACTCCCAGCTAAACTGGCTGAGGGATTCTGGGAGTTGAAGTCCACAAGTCTTAAAAGTTGCCAAGGTTGGAGAGCCCTGATCTAAGCAAGGGAGACACCGACACGAAAAAATGACACTCCCCCGTGGATAACGGGCTTTGGGAGCCTCCCTTGACCATCTCACGGCATCCGGTGGGGCACGGCTGGCCGTGCCAAGGGCGTGGCAGGCTCTGTGGCCATGGAGGGAAGGTGGTTGGCCTTGCCAGGCTGGGGAATCCTGGGAATTGATGTCCCACAAGCCATAAAGCGGCCCTGATTGGGATTCTTACCCTGTTTTGCGGTCTTCCTCTGCAGCTTTCACGTCCTAAAATGAGGAAGCCCATGGGGGGGGGAGGCTAATCCTCACATTCAGCAGCCTTGGACGGTCCCCCCAACCTTGGGAGGGGTCCCAGAGCTCTGAAGGGGAAGGGGAGGCGCGGAGAGACTGGGCACCGTCTCTCATTGTTGCCTGGGGATTGGAAGTCCAGAGGGCGTGGAGAGAGAGAGAGAAAAAAAAAATAAAGGCACAGGGGGGCGCCCACCCTTACCTTCAAGGAGCTGGCAGATGGGTCAACGCCTGCCCCTTTGTGAAGGGAGGGGAGCAGGCGCTGCCCCACTTGGTAGCAGCCCCTCCCTCTGTCCTGCAGAAGAAGAAGAGGTAGACAAGATGATGGAGCAGAAGATGAAGGAGGAGCAGGAGCGGAGGAGGAAGAAGGAGATGGAGGAGCGCATGTCCCTGGAGGAGACCAAGGAGCAGGTGGGTCTCCAGGCTGGGGGGGAAGGAGGGAGGAACCTCAAAAAAACAAAAACAAAAAAACACCCTCCCTGCCTGGGGGACCCCCTTGACTGACCCTCCCTTGCTCTCCACCCCTCCTCAGATCCAGAAGCTGCAGGAGAAACTCCAAGCGTTGCAGGAGGAGAAGCATCAACTCTTCCTCCAACTCAAGAAAGTCCTGCACGAAGAGGAGAAACGCCGTCGCAAGGAACAAAGGTGGGCAGAGAGGGTGGGGGGGGGCCTCTCCCCACACCTTCACCCTCCCTCCTCCCCCACCCTCCACCCCCCATGGGTCAGGTGGGGTGGAGAGGCCATTGCCCAGCCTTCGGTAGCCCCTTCCGGTTTGGGCAGGGTGGTCCTGGCATTGGGTCCAGCAGAGTCCAGGCTGTCTTGGGGACTAAGCCAGGAGCTTCCAGGGCATTGATGGATGTCAGGCCACACAGACACCATTTGGCTTTCTGGGTTCTCGCGCCTCTTGGCCCCAAACGGGTGAGATCCAGTCACTAACAAAACGATATTTGTGGGGGTTTCCTCACAGACGTTTCAGGACCCAACTAGGTTACATCGTCAGTGTTAGAAGGGAGTGGAGTTTGGCAGGGAGGAAGAGGAGTGGGGAGGAGGAAGAAGAAGAAAAGGACTGTGGGGAGTTCGGAGGTTTTCTTGCAGGCGTTTCATGACCTAACTAAGTTACAGCATCAGTGGTGGAAGGGACTGGGGGTTCGCAGAAAGGAGGAGGAGGAGGAGGAGGAAGAAAAGGACTGTGGGGGTCCTGGTTGGTCTCTGAGTTTGGGGGTTTCCTTGCAGACGAACTAGGGAACGTCATCAATGTTAGAAGGGTGGTGAGGTTAAGAGGGTGCTTTCTGGGGGGGGGGCGGGGGTCAGGGGTCAAGGACTCCTAATGTGTTTCCAATGCAGGGAAGAGGGGTTCGCTGGCAGCCACTGAGCGGGGGCTCCAGGCCGCTTTGGGGGCACTGACATCTTTCCTTGCTTCCTCCCCTCCCTCCTCCCCAGTGATATGACCACCTTGGCGGCGGCTGCCTACCAGCAGGGGATGGCTGTGCACGCTGGGACCCATATCCTCAACATGCAAGGTGGGTGGCTTTGGCAGTGGGTCAGGACTCGGTCGAGGGGGCTGAGATCCAGGCTTCAGGGGGGGGGGCGGGTGACCCAGGGCATCAGGGGGGGGGGTTGAAGCCCCAGGATCAAACTATTCCTTTTTCTCCCGAAAAATTTTCTTAACGGGGGAGTCCTTGGCTTATGACCGCAATTGAGCCCCCAAATTTCCGCTGCTAAACGAGAGACGGCGGTTAAGTGAATTTGGCCTCATTTGTGCGACCTTTCTTGCCACGGTTCTTAAGTGAATCGCGGCGAGAGTTCAGTTAGTCACACGGTCGTTAAGCGAAGCCCGTGGACTTCGCTCGGCAGAAGGTCACAGAAGAGGATCACGTGATACGCCCCCCCAGAATGCTGCGACCGTCATAAATACGAGTCCGTTGCGAAGCGTCTGAATTTTGTTAAAGGGGGGGAGGGATAAGTCCCTTATTTTCAGTGCCATCATAACTTCCAACGGTCACTAAAAAGAACTGCTGTAAGTCGAAGACTACCTCTACAGGTATAGTCCTCGACTTACGACCACAGCCGAGCCCCCTCCCCCCACATTTCTGTTGTTAAGTGAGACGCATTTGTTGTGCGAATTTTGCCCCGTTTTAACAGCCGTTTCTTGCCTCGATTTGCTAAAACGCATCGTCGCAGTTCACTCAGTAACCCGGTCGTTATGTGAATCTGGCTTCCCCATCAATTTGATAGATAGTGACCCCATCGGTCACTAAACGGACCGCTGTAAGTTGATGGTCTCTCTCCGCAGGGAGTCCGGGCGGGCACAACAGGGCTGCCACCCTTATCCCAGCTGACCGGGCCAAGCAGATGTTCGGGCCGCCGGTGATCACGGTAAAGACCCCCAACGGGGAGACCCTCGAGGGTTCACTCAAAAGCTGGAGGTGGGGGGGGGGAACGTCATAACAGCCCATTTGAATCCAGAATAATGGGAAGGGACCTTGGAGGTCATCTAGTCCAGGGGTCTCCAACCTTGGTCCCTTTAAGACTTGTGGACTTCAACTCCCAGAGTCTTGAGGGGCCCTGGGAGTTGAAGTCCACAAGTCTTAAAGGGGCCCTGGGAGTTGAAGTCCACAAGTCTTAAAGGGGCCCTGGGAGTTGCAGTCCACAAGTCTTAAAGGGGCCCTGGGAGTTGAAGTCCACAAGTCTTAAAGGGGCCCTGGGAGTTGAAGTCCACAAGTCTTAAAGGGGCCCTGGGAGTTGAAGTCCACAAGTCTTAAAGGGACCCTGGGAGTTGAAGTCCACAAGTCTTAAAGGGGCCCTGGGAGTTGAAGTCCACAAGTCTTAAAGGGGCCCTGGGAGTTGAAGTCCACAAGTCTTAAAGGGGCCCTGGGAGTTGAAGTCCACAAGTCTTAAAGGGGCCCTGGGAGTTGAAGTCCACAAGTCTTAAAGGGGCCCTGGGAGTTGAAGTCCACAAGTCTTAAAGGGGCCCTGGGAGTTGAAGTCCACAAGTCTTAAAGGGGCTCTGGGAGTTGAATAGAATAGAATAGAATAGAATTTTTTTTTTTTTTTTAATTGGCCAAGTGTGATTGGACACACAAGGAATTTGTCTTGGTGCAGATGCTCTCAGTGTACATAAAAGAAAAGATACGTTCATCAAGGTACAACATTTACAACACAATTGATGATCAATATATCAATATAAATCATAAGGATTGCCAGCAACAAGTTATAGTCATACAGTCATAAGTGGAAAGAGATTGGTGATGGGAACTATGAAACGATTAATAGTAGTGCAGATTCAGTAAATAGTCTGACAGTGTTGAGGGAATTATTTGTTTAGCAGAGTGATGGCCTTCGGGGAAAAACTGTTCTTGTGTCTAGTTGTTCTGGTGTGCAGTGCTCTATAGCGTCGTTTTGAGGGTAGGAGTTGAAACAGTTTATGTCCAGGATGCGAGGGGTCTGTAAATATTTTCACGGCCTCTTCTTGATTCGTGCAGCATACAGGTCCTCAATGGAAGGCAGGTTGGTAGCCATTATTTTTTCTGCAGTTCTAATTATCCTCTGAAGTCTGTGTTTTTCTTGTTGGGTTGCAGAACCGAACCAGACAGTTATAGAGGTGCAAATGACAGACTCAATAATTCCTCTGTAGAATTGGATCAGCAGCTCCTTGGGCAGTTTGAGCTTACTGAGTTGGCGCAGAAAGAACATTCTTTGTTGTCCTTTTTTGATGGTGTTTTTGATGTTAGCTGTCCATTTGAGATCTTGCGATATGATAGAACCTAGAAATTTAAAGGTTTCTACTGTTGATACTGTGTTGTCAAGTATTGTGAGAGGTGGAAGTATGGAAGGGTTTTTCCTAAAGTCTACCACCATTTCTACGGTTTTGAGTGTGTTCAGTTCCAGATTGTTTTGGTTGCACCACAAGGCTAGTCGTTCGACCTCTCGTCTATATGCGGATTCGTCATTGTCTCGAATGAGACCAATCACTGTTGTGTCATCTGCGAACTTCAGTAGCTTAACAAATGGATCATTGGAGATGCAGTCATTGGTATACAGAGAGAAGAGAAGTGGGGAGAGCACACAGCCTTGGGGGCCCCTGTGCTAATTGTACAGGTATTTGATGTGATCTTGCTTAGCTTCACCTGCTGCTTCCTGTTTGTTAGGAAGCTTGTGATCCACTTACAAGTCTGTTCCGGTACCTGTAGCTGGTTTAGCTTAGTTAGAAGAATGTCTGGAATGATGGTATTGAATGCTGAACTAAAGTCTACAAAAAGGACCCTTGCATAGGTCTTTGGAGACTCAAGATGTTGTAGGATGTAGTGCAGAGCCATATTAACAGCATCATCTGTTGATCTATTTGCTCGGTATGCAAATTGCAAGGGGTCTAACAGCGGATCCGTGATGGATTTCAGGTAGGAAAGCACTAGCCTTTCAAAGGTTTTCATGACTACAGATGTTAGAGCAACTGGTCTGTAGTCATTCAGTTCCTTGATGGTGGGCTTCTTCGGCACTGGGATGATGGTAGAGCGTTTGAAGCAAGAAGGAACATAGCACATCTCTAGTGATTTATTGAAAATATGGGTGAAGATGGGGGCCAATTGGTCAGCACAGACTTTTAAGCAAGAAGGAGTTATCTTGTCTGGGCCTGGAGCTTTTCCTGGCTTTTGTCTGTGAAATAGGTCCTGCACTTCCTTTTCTGTGATCACTAGGGGTTGTGAACCCAATGAAATGGGGTCAGTTGTAGGAGGCTTGGCTGTTGTTGTTCTTGGCTGTTGTTGGAAGTCCACAAGTCTTAAAGGGGCCCTGGGAGTTGAAGTCCACAAGTCTTAAAGGGACCAAGGTTGGAGACTCCTGGGCCTGTCTGCTCACTAGGGATTCAAACTGCCGACAGGCTCGGTGTCTTCGATTTACGACCACAACTGAACCGAGAATTTTATGTCGCTAAGTGGAAAAAAAAATTGTTCAGCGGGTTTTGCTCCCATTTTAGGACTTTTTTTCTTGCCGGTGTAAATGAATCCCTCCCATTTATTTATTTATTTATTTTATTTTATTCGATTTTTATACCGCCCTTCTCCCGAAGGACTCAGGGCGGTGTACAGCCAAATAAAAATCCACCATATACACATTAAAACAAGATTAAAGCAAAACACATTACAGGGTGGCCGAAATTTAAAACAATTTAACAAACCTTAAAATATAAATAACCCCAATTAAAGTTTAATAAAACTTTTAAGCCAGTCCCGCTTGAATAAATAGGTGCGTTTTTAAGTGAATCACAGGGGTTGTTAAGTGAACTCGGCTTCCCCGTTGAATTGGCTCTTGTGAGAAAGTCGGCAAAGGGGATCCCGTGATCCCGGGACCGTCATAAATCTGAGCCGGTTGCTAAGCGGGTGAAAAACCGCCCTATTTTTTTCAGGGGCGTTGTAACTTCGGTCATTAAACGGACCGTTGGAAATCAAGGATTACCTGCATGGAGATTTACAACTCGGGGGGGGGGGGGGGGGGCGGCTTTCAGGACTGGAACATCCAGAAAAAAATCCAGAGTCGTCTTCTGATCCCCACTTTTTTGGGGGGGGTCTTCTCCCTGACAGACACGACATTTTGCTACCCAGCCAGCTTTCCCGGCCGGCACCCCAGAACACGGGCAATACCAGGGCAGCCAAACTGGGCACAGCCCCTACGCCGTAGGGCAGGGCCAGCACACGGTGCCCGTCAGCTACGCCAGCAGCCAGTCCATCCGAGGTGAGCCGGACAAGAGGGTTGAGAGGGGCGGGTCAGTCCGGGGAGCCTCCGGAAGACACTTGTGGGGCAGAACAAGCCAGGATTAAACCAACATCCCACCCACTTCTCTTCCTCCTTTCCCCCCCCCCCCCCGCCCCCCCAGGCCCGTCGGCTTTCTCCACGATGCAGTATTTGCCCCAGCAACAACCTGGTTATGCCATCCACGGTCACTTCCCTGCTGCCCAGGCGGGTAAGTTCTGGTACCAAGGATGGGGAGGGGTCCCTCCTGAGGCCATCCATTCCATCCCCTGCTCCTTTGCACCTTTTTCCAAAATACGAGACGCCTCAAGGATGTTCCTTCTCCTCCATCCATCTTTCCCTCAGTCCTCCCTCCCTCCCTTCCTCCATTCCCCTTTCTCCTTCCTTCCTTCCTTCTTTCCTTTCTTTCTTCCCTCCCTTATCCCTCCCTTCCTCCTCTATCCCTCCCTCCCTCCCTTCCTCCATCCATCCCATCCTCTCTCCTTCCATCCCTTCCTCCCTCCTTTCTTCTTTCCACCTCCTTCCTCTCTCACCTTTCTTTCTTCTTTCATCCCTCCCTCCCTCCATCCTTTCTTCCTCCATCCATCCCCTCCTCCATTCCCCTTTCTCCCTCTCTCCTCCCTCCTTTCTTCTTTCCACCTTCCTCCTTCCCTCTCCTTCCTCTCCCACCTTTCTTCTTTCATCCCTCCATCCCTTCCCCCTCCTTCCTTCCTTCCATCCTTCCTCCTCCATTCCCCACTTCTCCCTCCCTCCTTCCTTACTTCTCTCCACCCTTTTTCGGATGATGGCTGAGCCCTTTTATGTCCGCTTAAGGTTTCATCCCGCCGAGCACCACGATCCCTCTCCAGAAGCAGCTGGAACACGCCAATCAGCAGTCCGGATTTTCCGATTCGGTGAGTTCGAATCCTGAGCATTTCTTGGCTCGGCCAGGTCCGGTGCAGGCATTTCAAGAGGAGGAGGCCGTTGAAGCTGGCCAGTTTGGGCTAAGGGTTGAGAGATCAGGCTAGAAACCAGGAGACAGTGAATTCTAGTTCCACCTTCAGCATGGAAGTCGACTGGGTGACTGGGGAAATCATCTGGAGAGAATGAATTCTAGTTCCCATTTTATCCATGAAAGCCAGCTGGGTGACTTTGGGCTAATCACTAGGAAACTGGGAGTTCTAGTTCCGCTTTAGGAATGAAAGCTGGCTGGGTGACTTTGGGCCAATGATCAGGAGACAGTGAGTTCTAGTTCCCATTTTATCCATGAAAGCCAGCTAGGTGACTTTGGGCCAATCACTAGGAGTTCTAGTCCTCATTGTTATCCTACACGATCCAAAGTCATTTTTTTCCTGTTGAAATCTGGAAGGTAGAAAGGTGTCTATCAGATAAAAAAATCTTTTGGGGCCACCCAAAGGTATCTAGATGGGCTGAGTGGGCCCCTTCTCCCCGCTCTCAAGTGGAGGGGATCCCTTTGAGAGAGAGAGAGGGGTGGGTGGGCTGACCCTTTGTGGCTCCACCCTTGTGTCTTTCAGTCGACCCTTCGTCCGATGCACCCCCAGGCCCTTCATCCGAACCCGGGACTCCTACAAGCCTCGCAGCTCCCCGTCCAGATGCAGACCACCGCCAAGGTAAGGCCGGAGTTGGCAGAGCCGGCGCCCGTCGGTGTGCCCCTTCTGTGGGCGAGTCCTTTCCTTTCTCGTCCTGCTGGCTGATGGTGGTTTATTATTATTACTTATTTATTAAATGGTGTTCTGTCCCCGTCCCCACTTCACAGAGCAAACTCAAAGATGCGTGTCTCCCAGTCTTTTTATTTGCTACAGACCTGATTTTCTTCAGTTGAGGAAATACTTGGCAGTGGCCGTGCAAAGGCCTGCCACGTTCTGAGTCCGTTATCTCGTTGCCAAAACTCACTGACAAAGTCCCTTAACCCTCCAACAACCGAGCTGCAGTGCACCCTTGGTAGCATTTTTGTCCATCACAAGGGCCACATGGCAGTTCCACCCACTTTTATACCCTGTGGGGTGTGGCTCAGTGACTCAGCAATCTCTGAGCCTGCCACACCTTTTCCTCTGCTGTGCACACTTATTTTTTGTCGCTGCCTCGGATCAATCCAGGATTGATCGTCAGCAGCTGGGATTTGAGGTGTTGCCAGGGAGGAGGAGGAGGGTGCGGGAGAGGGAGGCCTTGTCAGCTCCTCCTCCTGGCCTGCAGCTGGAACTTGGGGCGGTGCCAGCGAGGAGGGTCCTGGCGAGGGAGGCCTTGCTGGCTCCTTTCCCTCACTCTTCGAGTCACTCTCCTCCATGAGGACATGTTCGGGAGCCGGGCCACAACAAATGGATCTGCCCTCCCTCCCTCAATATAAACGCAATAGAGATGTAGAAACAATCATCGTCTTCTTTTAATGAGCCCATAATCCCTTGTGGGGTAGCGTCTGCACAGCTGAATTGTTGTGCCTCGCTCGCTCCCCCCGCCGCAGCCGGACCCCTCTTATCTCCTGCCGGACGCTGATAGTACAGGAGAATGTCCTGGCATGCCTCCAGCCCCCAGCCCTGGCACCATGCCCGGACAGGCCGAGCAAGACGAATGGCCTGACGTGCCTCCAGCCCCCAGTCCTGGCACCATGCCCAGACAAACGGAGCAACTAGACCCCTCCCTCACAGCATCTGAGCCTGAAGAATGTGAAGCCAGTCATGAGCTAAGATTACCAACAGCTGGAGGCTGGAGATCCTGCTTCCAGAGAATGGAGAATAGAGAGGCGACGTCAGCAAAAGGAAGGGAGGGGCAGGCCTGGATAAGTGCTGAGTCATGGAGCCACACCCCATGGCCTATATAAAGGATCTGCTTTCTGGCATTCTCTGAGTCAGGCAAAGTCTAACTTGGATTGCTGAAGTCACATCCTGGTCTCCTGCCTGCCCTGAGGACTCTGACAGAACTTTGGCAAAGCTGCAGAGGCTCTGTGGCCACGCTTGATACGGACTTCCCCGACCCGGCCGTCAGAGGAGGAGTGGGACACGACATGAATGGAACTGAGTGTTTTACTGGCCAGATGCCTTTCCTGTTGCCAGTACGGAGTTTTGCTCAGCAGATATATTCTCATGGTGCCCAGTGAGAGAAATATCTGCCTCGACCTAGGATCGAACTCGCAGCCTCCCGATTGTGAGGCGAGAGCTCCACCTCTAGGCCACCGCACCACTCAGAAATGTAGAAATAATGACAAAGATGAAAAAGCAGATGACTATTGCGAAAAGTGATCTCTTAAATATGCTTTTTCTTTTTCCTGTCTCCTTTTCAAATGCGCTGCAGCCGACTTTGGCCTACACTCACACGGCCCGGCCTGCCTCTCCAGGGAGCTTCCCACAGCAGCCTCACACGGTACGTTTTCCTCTGGGGGGTGGGTGTTGAAATTAAAGCAAAGGCCACCGTGAGACTAGAACCCACGTCGCCCGGTGACTTCTCCCAATGTCATCCAGCTGGCTTTCATGCCTAAGACGGGACTAGAACTCGCCGTCTCCTGGTGTTTGGCCCAAAGTCATCTAGCTGGCTTTTGTGCCTAAATGAGAACTAGAACTCCCCACCTCCTGGTGACTTCTCCAAAATCACCCAGCTGTCTTTCATAAGGTGGGACTAAAACTCGCCGTCTCCTGTTGATTGGCCCAATAAATTCACAAAGCTGTTTTTCACGCCTAATGTGGGACCGGAACTCTCAGTCTCCAAAGTCACCCCACCGCTTTCATGCCTAAGGCAGGACTAGAACTCCCTGTCTCCTGGTGATTGGCCCAAAGCGACCCAGCCGGCTTTCCTACCTGAATGAGGACTAGAACTCACCATCTCCTAACGATTGTCCCGAGATCACCCCTCTTGGCTTTCATGCGTAAGATGGGACTAGAACTCCCAATGTCTCCCGGTTTTTGGCCGACGTCGCCCAGATAGCTTTCATGCCTTAAATGAGGACTAGAACTCCCCTGGTCATTGACCTAAAAGTCACCCGCCAGTTTTCATGCCTAAGGCAGGACTGGAATTCACCGTCTCCTGGTTTCTGGATCAGCACCTTAACAAGTTAACACCGAATGTGCTTGTGATGGATGTGTGTGTGTTAAAATTAAACCTCTTCCTTCTCAACGGCTTCTCTCTTGCAGTCTGGCTTCCAGGCTTCTCCCCAGACCGCACCCCGACACCCGTTCATACAACACCCGCAAGGTCAGCGTTTCTACCACAAGTGAGCCTGGCGGATCCCCGCCCCCAAATTGGCGGCTTCGGCGTCCTTCCCCAATCCCCCGTGCCCGGCATGAAGACGGAAGGTCCTTTTCGTTTCCTTCCTGCCGTCCTCCAGACATGTCGTGAATTTTTGCAAAAAGGGCGGTCTCAAAAACCCATTCTGCGGCTTTTCGTTTTCAAGGAGGGTGAGCGTGGCGTGGTTTGCGCCAACCTCCCATTTAGCCAGGATGGTGGGAGTGGGGGGTTTTTTTTGGGGTGGGGAGGGGGAGGGTGGTGTCGTGCGTGCAAATTATGCCGCAGCAAATGAAGCGAAAGCAGGTGTGCAATCGGGCATAATGGCATGGCATCAAATTTTCCTTCGAGATCTTGGCATCTTGGGTGCTAAAAAGAAAAACCGAATTGGACACTTTTCCTGCCATGGATGGGATGAGCGGGATTACGTGGGATCCACTCAGGAGTTCAAATTTCTCTTTTCTCGTCGAATTTCTGGCTCTGCTGGCAATTCCTCCACAGAACCACCCAGCAATTCTCGACTTCGGACTCTTTAAAAATGGGCGGACTTCAACTCCCAGAATCCCCCAGCCAGCAGATCAGTTTCCCATTTAATTGTCGTGCCATCTATCCCACCTTCTAACCCGCTTATTAATTTAGCTTGTCGTGGGTTTTTCTTTCTTTTCACTTCGCTGAAGTCCAGATATATTATTACTGCATTCCCACCATCTATTCAGAAAGTTTATTTTTTTTAAAAAAAAAAATTCAAAGTAGTCTAGACACGTTTGTTGTTAAATCTTTGCTGGCTGGGGAATTCTGGGAGCTGAAGTCCACCCATCTTCAAGGGGACGTGATTGAGAAACAAGACATTTTCTTCATGTACTTGAAGAATTCTATCCTAAGCCCACTGGGTTAGATCTTCTTCAGATTAAACATTCTCCGTACTTAATATATTATCCTAAGGTTCTAGTCCTCAGAATATCTTCACTGCTCCTCTGTGAGCTTGTTCCGTTATGTCTTAAGTTGTTTTTAAAAGGTTGTGCCTGGAACTCAACACAAGGTGGTGTAACCAAGCCTGAATAAAGTGGAATATTACGGTAGCTTTTGGTTTTTTTTGTGTGTGTGTGATTTGAACACTGTACCTGTTGAACATCATAAAACTGCCCTGCTGGGGGCGGGGGAGCGATTTGTAACAAGTACTGTCATCTGTCTATTTAATGTAATACATCGACATAAAATATAGGTGGACTTCAGCTCCCAGAATTCCCCAGCCAGCAAGGGAATTCTGGGAGTTGAAGTCCAGAGGTCATTGAAACATGGCCGCCTGAGGAATTCTGGGAGTTGAAGTCCAGAGGTCATTGAAACATGGCCGCCTCAGGAATTCTGGGAATATAAATCCAGAGGTCATTGAAACATGGCCACCTCAGGAATTCTGGGAGTTGAAGTCCAGAGGTCATTGAAACATGGCCGCCTCAGGGAGTTGAAGTCCAGAGGTCATTGAAACATGGCCGCCTCAGGAATTCTGGGAATATAAATCCAGAGGTCATTGAAACATGGCCGCCTGAGGAATTCTGGGAGTTGAAGTGCAGAGGTCATTGAAACATGGCCGCCTCAGGGAGTTGAAGTCCAGAGGTCATTGAAACATGGCCGCCTCAGGAATTCTGGGAATATAAATCCAGAAGTCATTGAAACATGGCCGCCTCAGGAATTCTGGGAATATAAATCCAGAAGTCATTGAAACATGGCCGCCTCAGGAATTCTGGGAATATAAATCCAGAAGTCATTGAAACATGGCCGCCTGAGGAATTCTGGGAGTTGAGGTCCAGAGGTCATTGAAACATGGCCGCCTGAGGAATTCTGGGAGTTGAAGTCCAGAGGTCATTGAAACATGGCCGCCTCAGGCATTCTGGGAGTTGAAGTCCAGAGATCATAAAGGTCTGGGATTATCCAGAAGTTGTGCCAGGATGCACCTGTGGGGACAGGTAGATTCTCCTGAAGGTGCCCAGACATCCAAAGGCAACCAGGCCGCTATATTCCACATGGCTGATGGGTTTTGTGTGCGATTCCAACACGGATCCTTTCAGACCCATTGCAAAGTCAGTGAAGTTGAGTTCTGGATAGAAAGCCGCCATGCTCCACATAGGGCAAGTTCCCCACTTAACGACCATTCGTTTAGTGACCGAAAATTCAAACCGCCTGGGACAACCGACTCCTATCGTTGCATTTGTCCCAGGGCGGGGGGTGGGGGGTCGTCATGCGATCCCCTTTTGCAATCTTCTGACTAGCAATGGGAGGGGGGAGGAAGCAAGATTCGGCTTAACGACCGTGTCACTAACTTAAAAACAACGGCAGCGATTCACAACCGTGGCAAGATAGCCCGTAAACTGGGACGAAGCTCGCTTAACCGTCTTGCTTGGCAACGGAGATTTTGGGCTCCACTGTTTTGTTTATAAAATATATTGCCCCCCCTCCCCATCTTACCACCATAGGGCAACCCTGGGTGGCTTACAGCTACGTATATTGTGGCCGTAAACCGAGGACTCCCTGTTTCCCCCACCATGTTCCTGCTACACCTTCACCTCTTCTTGCGCCAAGGACCGCTGACCCTCTTTTGCCGAAGAAATCTGCAATTTTCCCACCACCACCCTTTGGAGGCGCACCAAT
Organism: Ahaetulla prasina; assembly: GCF_028640845.1. Lineage (NCBI taxonomy): Eukaryota > Metazoa > Chordata > Lepidosauria > Squamata > Colubridae > Ahaetulla > Ahaetulla prasina. Next base: position 1,757,405 of record NC_080542.1, read on the forward strand.
GCGCCGATGGACGGACGCCACCATTCCCCATCGACCTCCTTCTTCCCTCTGTTTTCCCCACACGCCCTCCTTGGGTCTCTGAGAAGACCCCTCCCCTGGCCAGGGCAAGGCTTTCCCCACACGTGACCCCCGACCCGCCCCCGCCAATGACACATAACCACAGCCAGGTTTTCATATTAAACTTGTTTTTATTGAGGTTGATTAACAAATGGGTTGCATTAACAGGGCGAGAGGGAGGGGAGGGCGGGGGGGGAGGGAGGGCACAGCTTGACCTGTGAACAGCAGAGGAGAGTAAATATGAACCAAGGAGACACTTTGGGGGGGGGTGCTAGTTGGTTAAACCTCCCCCCCCCTTCTCCCCCAAAAGATTCCCGAACCTGAAAACAGCTTCTTGGGTGGCGAGATACCCAGCATGAGGGGGCTCCTGGGGTGGGGTGGGGTGGGATGCTAACTCCCAAGAACGAGGGAGGGGCTCGGAGGCAGCTACAAGCACAGGAGGGGCGGGGGGGGGGCGAGGAAAGGAAATCAAACATGATTGACAGGGACCAGAGTAACCCTGCCCCTATACTCCGCAGAGGGCAGGTCCCCGTCGTTCCAGGCCCGGCAGGGGTCTTCCTGCCCCACTGTTGCAGACAAAAGGGGGCTCCAGCGAGGAGGAGGAGGAGGAAGAGGGTTTAAGCCAAGCTCAGCAACCAGAGTGGAGACCCCCCCTCCCAAAAAAAAAAATCCGTGGGTAACCTCCAAGCACGAAAGAAGTGACCACGACCTCTGCAACCCACCCAGCAGACAGGTTTGGGGGGGGGGACGACACAAAAATAAAAACCAAACAGCCCACCCCTCCCCGGTCAACAACCCTCAACAGAAACGCTCAGAAATGGGATGGGGGGGGGGGGAAGAAAGCCCACTGGGCAACTTGTTTGGCTGGGGGGGCGAGGAAAAAAGGGGAGAGCTCCTCACACACCCCCTCCCCAAATTCTCTGCCCTCTCCTCGCGAAAGGAGGATGAAAATGGCGGGGGGGGGGGAGAAAGGGGAGAACCGAAGAAGAGTGAATCCATCTGTCCTTGATGGTTTTCTTTCCGTCCCTTCCCACCTTCCTCCCTTCCAGCAGTTTTAAATATTTCTCCTTTTTTTGTTTTTAAGTGCAAATTTTCTCAACTTCTCTTTGCCAGGATTAAAAAAAAAAAAGACAATAAGGGTTGTAGTGTGACTAGCACCCGAGAGAGGAGGAGGAGGAAGAGGAGGAGGAGGAGGAGGAGGAAAATAATAATAATGATTACATCAGCATCCAGCTCTTAGGGAAGGAAGGGAGGGAGGGGAGAGATTTTTTTTAATTTTTATTATTTTCTTGCCTCGTTCTTTTTTTTTTAAAAAGACCACAAAATGAAAAGCTTGGTTTCCTTTCCTTTTAATTCAAAAAGGGGAGCAACGGGAGGATTCGAAGAGGGGTGGGTGGGTGGGAGAGGGTGTGTGTGTTGTGTGTTTGGTGTGTTTGTTGTGTTTCAAAGGAAGGGAAAGAGAGAAGATGACGGATGAAGAAAAAAAAAGCAGGAGGGGGGGGGGAGAAACCAAGATTTTGGGTGGTTTGGAGCCCAATCTGACAGTCTGCGGGTTGCGATTCCTCTCTGGTTCATTACAAGTTTGTTGCGGCTGCGGTTGTTGCCTGCAAAGGGGGGGGGGGAGAGAGAGAAAAATCCTGGATTTAGAAAACTTAGAACTCCGTCGCCTTCGACAAGACCTAAGTTTAACTCACAGAATCATCTATTGTAATGTCCTTCCTGTCGAAGAGCACTTCAGCTTCAATTGCAATAATACAAGAGCAACCAATAGATTTAAACTTAATGTCAACCGCTCCAATCTAGATTGCAGAAAATATGACTTCTGTAACAGAATCATCAGTGTTTGGAATACTTTACCTGACTCTGTGGTCTCTTCCCATAATCCCCAAAGCTTTAACCAAAAACTTTCTACTACTGACCTCACCCCATTCCTAAGAGGTCTGTAAGAGCACAAACCTGCCTACCGTTCCTGTCCTAATGTTTTCTTTCATTAAATCCAATTAATATCGTTATTGCATTCTTACGCTTATATATATATATATGCTTATATATATATATATGTTCCTCTGGAACGAACTTCCCCCGGGTTTACACCAAATACCTGACCTTCGGACCTTCCGCCGCGAATTGAAAGCTCATCTATTTATTCGCGCGGGGCTGGCCTAAATTTTATCTAAATTTTATTTTTTATTGGTTTTAAATTTATTATTAATTTTAATGGGGTTTTTAGTTATATGTGGCCATTTTTATAATCAGTTTTTTAATTAGTATTTTAAATTGTATATTTTGTACTGTTTGTTTTTATCTTGGCTGTACACCGCCCTGAGTCCTTATTGAATTAATAATAATAATAATAATAATAATAATAATAATAATAATAATAATAATAATATAGTTACTTTCATGCTTATGCTTAGATATACTGTGTGACAAAATTAAATAAATAAAAAAGAAAGAAAGCCCCCCCCCCCAGGAAGAAACGAACAAAAATAGGACTCCAAAGCCCGCCCACCCCTCTCCCCCAACCATACCTGGACTCACCTGTGGTTCCTTTATTTAGCCATGGCTTTGATGGCGACAGCAGCTTCTTCAGTCATTGCGGACAGAACGGTGATCTGGGGGGGAGGAAGAAAGGAGGTCGGAAGGAGGAAAAACTCGGGGGGGGGGGGTATCTTTGCTCTGCTTTCCTCCTCCGCCCCCCAAATTGCTGCACCCCCAAGGACCTCCCTAAATGCCAGCACTGAGACCCGCAGGGTTAGAAGCCTTCCAGTGCTGGAATTTCTTCCGCTCCATTTCTCAACCGTGGCAGCTGGAAGGTGGTGGGTAGGACTACAACTCCCAGAATCCGCCTGCCTGCCTGCCGCCATCTCTCTTTCTTTCCCCCCCCCCCCCCCCGTGGAGGCTGGCTGGGGAATTCTGGGAGTCGAAGTCCACCCACCTTCAGGCAAGCCGAGGTTGGGGAAAAACAGCATCTTGAGTAAGTTACTGAATTGCAGTGGGCCAAGAACCACGCCCCTCCGCACAGGTAATCCTCGACTTACAACCACCACGGAGCACAAACTTTCCGTTGTTGAGTGAGTGAGTTACGGCCATAGTTAAGGGAATCACGGCAGTTTTTCAATGAGTCTCACGGTTGTTCAGCAAACCCGGCTTCCCTGTTCACCTTGCTTGTCAGGTGGCGGCAAAAGAGGATCACGTGACCCCATCACCCACCCACCCACCCCAGGACGCTGCGACCGTCATAAATATGAACCACCTGCCAAGCGTCCAAAGTTTGGTCACATGACCGCGGGAACGCTGCAACAGTCGTAAGTGTGAAATATGGTCGTGACTCAGATTTTTTTCAGTGAGGCTGTAACTCTGGTCACTAAACAAACTGTTGTTAAGTCGAGGATTTTGTATACGCCCACAAACACAGACGTATACACATATACATTTGTACAAAGATAACACGCTGTTCTGTCTCCCCCCCGCCCCCACCTCAGTCCGGGAGGCACGAGCGATGACTTAATTAGCCGGCAATTCAGTCCATGGCAGCTATCAGCTCTGGCAGCAAACTAGCAAGCGTCTGCCAAGTTTTTCTGTTACTTTTTCTTGATGCCGGCGAGTCAACCAGGAACAAACAGTCCTTCAGCTCAAGTTCTCTCTAAGCAGTTGATTTGTTCGCCACGGAGTAGTATAGCAGCCCCTGCTGCTTTTATACCCTGTGGGGTGTGGCTCTGTGACTCAGCACTTCCTAGGCCTGCCCCACCCCTGCTTCTGTTGTTCCCGCATCTCCTTGTCTGTGAAACCTAGGATCTAACCAGGACTGATTGTCCTCAGCTGGGTCTGGAAGCACTGCCTGGGCCGGGGGAGATACAGAAGACAGAGGCCTCATTATTTCTTCCGCCTGGCCTGCCTCTGGTTCCTGGAGGTGAGCCAGAGAGGCCGGCCCTGCAGAAGGGAGCCCTGACGGCCCTTCCCCCTCACTCTCTGAGTCACTCTCTGGCAGGGGGCCATGCCCAGAGCGGGCGGGGGAGGGCCTGGAGCCACAACACACACATGCAAATACACACCCAGACAGACATAATTTCATTCCAAGGCACTCTTTAAACCAATCCGTCTATCGCTGATAGAAAAATGAAACCAACCCCCACCCCACCCCCCTCACCAGTATTTCTTCTCCACTGTCGTATTTCTGTTCGATCTCCTTGCCCAGTTCTCCCTCAGGGAGACGCAGATCCTCCCGGACATCCCCGCTGTCCTGGAGCAGAGAAAGGTAGCCATCCTGGATCCCAATAAGCTGCAAGAGGAAGAGGAAGAGGAGGGTGAGCAGAGTGGCCGTCCGGGCTTTCCGGAAGGAACTTCCCCCAGCAGTTTTCGAACCACTCACACTTGTCAGGCAGGGGGTGGGAGGGAGAGATCCTATGGTTGTTTAAACCAGGGGTCTCCAACCTTGGCGACTTTAAGCCTGGTGGATTTCAACTCCCAGAATTCCCCCCAGCCAGCGATATGAGTTTCCCATTTAATTGCTACGCCATCTAGCCCATATTTAACCTCTTGATTTAACCTCTTTAATTCATCATGGGTTATTTTTTTCTTTCGCGTTGCTGAAGTCAAGATATGTCGACCCCATTCCCACCGTCTAAGTTACCCGATGGAAAATACGTGATAGAGCACTGCACACCAGAACAAATACAACAGTTTTTTCCCCCGAACACCATCACTCTGCTAAACAAACAATTCCCTCCACACTGTCAAACTATTTACTAAATCTGCACCACTATTAATCTTCTCATCATTCCCATCTCTTTCCACTTATGACTGCAACTTTGTTGCCTGTATCCTTACGATTTATATTGATATTGTTTCCTGATTGCTTAATTGTAGCCTATGACTATCATTAAATGTTGTATCAAGTGTTAAATTTGTACCCTATGACTATCATTAAGTTGTAAGTGTTGTACCTTGATGAAGGTATCTTTTATGTACACTGAGAGCATATATGCACCAAGACAAATTCCTTGTGTGTCCAATCACACTTGGCCAATAAAAAAATATATTCTATTCTATTCATGCGGTCTAGACGTATTTCTTGTCCCATCAGGCTGAATATTGCTAAACCTTTGCCGGCTGTGGAATTCCGTGAGTTCATGTCCGCCCGTCTTCAACTTGCCAAGGCTGATGATGTAACAGGTTCCATACCTGCCTCCCATGACCACCTGATAGGGCCAGGAGTGGCCCCTCTCTGCTGTAACACCTGCAAGAGCCAGCTTGCCCCCACCCTGGCCAGCTTCAAAAGCGGTCAGGAAAACCGGAGTCTGCGCTAGAAGTGTAACCTGAGAAAGGTGTAACCAGTTCTCATGAAGGTAAAGGGAGGGAGGGCCTTTCAAACACGCCAGGTTCTTTTGCAGCAGCATTGTAAGAAAGTGGCATTGGCACGGGTGAGTTTGGTTTCTTAGCCTGGCCTGGCCTACCCTGCAGGGCCGACGGCCTCCCAATGGGGGGTCTGGCTTGACCGACCAATCTTCTCTGCACTCTTGTTCTAGAATGAATGCAGAGAAGAGCGACCCAGATGATTGATTAGGGGGCTGGAGGCTGTGGGAATTGGGTTTAGTTGAATGAAAAGGAGGACGTATCTAGTGGTCTTCCAATATTGGAGGGGCTGCCCCAAAGAAGAGGAGGGGGCTCAACCTATTCTCCAAAGCCCCTGAAGGCAGGACAAGAAGCCACGGATGGAAACTAACCAAGGAGAGAAGCAACCCGGAATTAAGGAGGAATTTCCTAACAGGGAGGACAATTCACCAGCGGAACAGCTTGCCACCAGAAGTTGTGGGTGCTGCATCACTGGAGGCTTTTAAGTAGAGACTCTCCTGCTTGAGCAGGGGGTTGGACTAGAGGACCTCCAGGGTCCCTTCTAACTCTGTTATTCTGACCAATTGCCGCCCTCCCCACGAGACGATACTGAAGCAGCCCTCCAACCAGGGCAGAAGCACATCCCCACGGAAGGGCAGTGTGGCCTCACACCCGCAGCCATTATACAATAATGGAGGCAATTTGGCCGTTACGCTACCCACACTGCCCAGAGACAGTGCTTCGTGAAACGGGCGGCTTTATAAATTGGATCACCAAACCAACAGACCGTGTGCGCTGACCGCAAGCCCCGGGGCTTACCTGGAAGTCATTTCTCTTGATGTTGGGCACGTCCATGTTGTGAGTGGAGGGGCAGATATCTTCATATTTTTTGCCAGTGAAGATGTCGATGCCGACGAGATGCACCTAAGAGGGCAGCAGAGGGAGAGAACGGCTTTAAAGCAAGATACGAGGAGGAAGGGGGAAGGAGGAGGAAGGAGGAGGAAGGAGGAAGGAGGAGGAGGAAGGAGGAAGGAGGAAGGAGGAAGAGGAAGAGGAGGAGGAGGAGGAGGAGGAGGAGGGAGGAGGAAGAAAGAGGAGGAAGAGGAGGAAGACTGTGGCATCCTTGGTGCTCTCTGAGCTTGGTGGTTTTCTTGCAGATGTTTCATGATCCAACTAGGGAACATCATCAGTGCTAGAAGGGAGTGGGGTTTGCAGAGAGGAGGAGTAGTAGGGGGAGTTGGAGGGGGGAGGAGGAGGAATAACAATAATAATTAATAATAATAATAATAATACATGGGTATCCTTGATGCTCTCTGAACTGAACCTGGCGGCTTTTTTGCAGACGTTTCATGACCCAACAAGGGAACATCATCAGTGCTAGAGGGAGGGGGGGCTTGCAGGGGGGAGGAGGAGGAGGAGGAAGCCGCCCTGCCTGGCAAAACAGTTTCTAAATTGTTTTAAGAAGTTTCGGGCATTTTCATTGTAATTTATTTGTCGAATTGTCAGTGGCCCGGAGTCGCTGAGCTGGGGCAGCCACAGAAACTGAATAAAGGAATAAATGTATTAATTAAACTTAACCACCCAACTCTCTCATGGAGGGGCTCGAGAGCAGCCCCCTCCCCATCTCAGTAGTTCTTGAGAGGCTTGGAAGGAGGAATATGTGCAGAAGCTCAGGCAGACAGACTCATCTTGCAGCCTGTGGTCCATTGGGGAGAAGAAAGCCAGGCTTAAAACGGAGGGAACCGAGTTCAAATCGCCTTTGAAGGCTTACACTTTGCCTCTGGGCATTTTCAAAGTTTTGTTAAAAAAAAAATCCTCAATCTCCTGGAAGATTTTGGGGGTGGCGTTTGCAACACACACCAAGTACACTCACAACTCCCCCAAAAAATAGTAATAAATGATTGGAGGCTTCGGTTCTATCCAAACCTTAAAATGTCCAAATTCCACACACACACACACACACACAAAAATGAAGGCAGGCATCACCAGCGGAAGGAATTCCAGCGTGTGGCTCAGAGGCCCAAATGATGTATTTGTGTATTTAGTCCGTATGTCAGGCAGGATAAACTGGGAAGGACTTTTTGGCTCCTAACAAGCCACCGGGAGGAAGGAGAGGTTTTCAAGAGGGAAGGTGATTCCGATGAACATGTTTAAAGCAATTAATGCGTTAATGACTGGATTCTAATGGAAGCTGCAACCCTGAAGGCTCCTGGCGTATGTTAAAAAATGGGATTTCGTTTTTTTAAAAAAAGTTTTAATTTTTAAAATGCACCGGTTGGAATAAAAGCAATATTCATTATGTATTGTTACGATGGGTCCCATCTGGAGCTCTTAAAATAGCCTTAGAAATTCTCGGGTGTTTTTTTTTTTAATACAGGTCGTCCTTGACTTACGACCCTAATCGAGCCCAGAATTTTATGCCGCTCAGTGAGAAATTTGTGCAGGGAGTTTTGCGCCCCGCTTTGCGGCTTTCCTGGCCGCGTTTGTTAAGCGAATCACTGCGGTTGCTAAATTTAATAGCACGATCGATAAGCAAATCTGGCTTTCCACGTTGACTTTCCTCGTCAGATGGCCGCAAAAGGGGATCACGTGACCGTCGTAAATGCGAACCAGTGGTCGAGCATCCGAATGTAAATCTTATGTCCGTGGGGATGCTGCAATGAATGGTCGCAAGTGTGAAAAAAGGTCCTAAGTGACTTTTTTCAGTGCCGTCGTAACTTCGAACGGTCACTAAATGAACTGTTGTAAGTCAAGGGCTACCTGGATCTCTCTAGATTGAAGGGGGCCGGGCACGCTTGGATGCTGTGGGGTAAGAAATTAAAATGTGACTTCTGGTCTCCAGGTAGTCCTTGGCTTACAACCGTTTTGTTTAGTGACCGTCTGAAATGACCCCCCAGCGCTGACAAAAGTGACTTACAACTGGTTTTCACACTTAATGACTGTTGTAGCACCCCTGTAGTCACAAGAAACTCCCCACCCAATTAGTTGTCAATTGGATTACACACAGCCCTCAAACCTACAACCACAGTTGAAGCCAACATTTCTGTTGCTATGCAGGACAGTCGAATTTGGCCTTGTTTTACGACCTTCCTTGCCACGGTTGTTAAGCAAGTCACTGCAGTTGTTAAAGGAATCACGCGGTTGTTAAGTGAATCCGGCTTCCCCTATCGGCTTTCCTTGTCGGAAGGTCGCAAGAGAGGATCACGAAACACCCACCCATCCCGGGACGCTGCAACCGTCACAACTACAAGTCAGCTGCCAAGCATCCCAATTTCGATCAGGTGACCGTGGAGAACCTGCCATGGGGTCGTTAAGTGTGAAAAACGGTCGTAAGTCACTCGGAATGAATTGTTAAGTCCAGGTCTATCACGGATCACCGAGGCCGGGAAGATAAAGTGAGCTAAAAACATACTTATTCACTCAAGCAGGACTGGCATAAATAGTTGATTTTAAATTGGGGTTTTAGGGATTTTAAATATTTGTAAATTTTTTAAATTATCGGCCATTTATTAATAGTTTCTTTTAATTTCTTTTAATTGTATATACTCTGTATTTTATTTCGGCTGTACACCGCCCTGAGTCCTTCGGGAGAAGGGCGGTATAAAAATCTAATAAAATAAAATAAATAAATAAATAAAATAAAATAATGAATGCAACTTTTAAGGGCTCCATTCTAATCCATTCTGGGGTACCAAACTCCTGTACCCCAACTTCCGTGACATTCCACCGTCAGAGCTTGAGGGGGGACTGGGGAAGATTTTTTTCTTTAAATTTCCCTTGCAGAATGCAGCATCTTTATTTATTTATTTTGCTAACTGCATGAAGATCTGAGCCTACCTAGCCAGCTCCAGCTCAGGAAAGGAGCCGCCACAATTGTAGTCAAAAACACCAACAAAGATTGTGTGTGTATTTGGGGGGAGGAGGGGGGGGAGATCCAGGCCTCCCTAAGTGGCACCTGACATTGTGGTGGGGTAGAAAAAACAGTGGGGGCGTCTCCTATGCCAAGCAGGAAAATGGCACCAATGGAGTATTTGTAGCTCAGGGCTGAACTGTTGGGGCTCCTTGGTGGTCTTGGAGCCTGGTGGTTTTCTTCCAAGCGTTTCATGACCCAACTAGATAACGTCACCAGTGCTGGTTGAGTTCCACCTTTCATTCTAGCACTGATGATGTTACCTAGTTGGGTCATGAAACGCTTGGAAGAAAACCACCAGACTCAGAGAGCACCAAGGACCCCCCACGGTCCTTTTTCCTCTCCCCTCCTTCCTTCTAGGACGGATGATGTTACCTGGCTGGGTCATGAAACATCTGCAAGAAAACAACCCAGCTCAGAGAGCACCAAGGATCCCATGGACCACCTCCTCCTCCTCCTCCCTTCTAGCACTGATGGTGTTACCTAGTCGGGCCTCGAAACGTCTCCAAGGAAAAACTAAGGTCAGGGAAAACAGACTTAGGTCCCAGGATTCTGGTCATCCTCCTCCTCCTCCATCTGGCCAGCTGCAGAATCACACACACACAGCAACAAGGGGAAACCACCACTCGACTCCTGTTGGGTACACGCAAACCCACGCACCGCTACTCGCCTGCCACAAATCTCACACACACACACACACAGAGCGACCGCCCCTTACTTTGGCGTGGCCGTGCTTGCCCGTCTTCGAAGTGGACATCTCCACAATCTTGCAGGGCCGCCCCTTGAGCACCACAAAGCCGTTCTTCCGGAGGGCGGAGCACTGCATGGGGAAGGTGGCGGAGGCGCCGGCATCGCCGGTCTCGAAGTCCAGGTCATCAGCCATGGTGGATCAGGTGTTGTGGAAACCGCTGGGGGAGGAGGAAGAGGAAGAGGAGGAGGAGGAGAAGGAGGAGAGAGAAAGGTCAGGGCAGAAGTGGGCAGAAGGCAAATGCGCGAGCGTTTGCTGGACGGGCCGAGTCCGGCAAGGGTGGAAGGAGGAAATAAACCCTGCCGATACGGAGGCGGCAACCTAGGAGAGCGCACTGTCTTCCTTTTAAAGTTTCCACACCTGCTGGTTGGCGCACGGCAAGCACACCTGTTGTTCCCAAAGCTGGAAGGGGAAGAGACAGGATTCAAGGGTCTGGCAGGCTAAACTGTATCAGGAATGGCTGAGGGTTAGTCTAACTAAGAAGAGAAGGACCGGATCAAGGAGAGAAGTAACCTGGAAGGAAGGAGAAACTTCCTGAAAGTGAAGGACAATTCATCAGTGGGACTGCTTGCCACCAGAAGTTGGAGGCTTTTAAGAAAAGACTGGACAGGCACTTGTCTGAAATGGCGCAGGGTCTCCTGCTTGAGCAGGGGTTGGACTAGAAGACCTCCAAGGTCCCTTTCCAGCTCTATTCTGATTGAGAGGCCGTTTCCAGGGAGGAAGGGGGGTCCCCCTGTTCTCCAAAGCACCCGAAGGCAGAAGCAGCAGCAACGGATGGAAACTAATCAAGAAGAGAAGCAACCTGGAAGGGAAGGAGAAATGTCCTGACAGTTGTCACGGGTGATCAGCCAGTGGAACAGCTTGCCACCGGAAATCGCAGATGCTCGGCCACTGGAGGTTTCCAAGAAAAGATTTGTCTGGGATAGTATAAAGTCTCCTGCTTGAGCAGGGGGTTGGTTAGAAGACCTCTTAAGGACCCTTCCAGCTCTGCAACTATGATTCTATTACAATCACTGCAGTGGCGTCTCTCCAGAAGCTGTGGGGGCTCCAAGCAAGGGAAGCTTAAGAGGGTCTCCTGCCTTGGCCTGGGGTGGACTAGAGGACCTCCAAAGTCCCTTCCAATCCTATTACTCTACATCCATGCAACGTCTTTTATAAATGCTCCATGCCAAGGGCCACCAACAAGAAAAACACAGACTTCAGAGGATAATTAGAACTGCAGAAAAAATAATTGCAACCAACCTGCCTTCCATTGAGGACCTGTATACTGCACGAATCAAGAAGAGGGCCGTGAAAATATTTACAGACCCCTCATATCCTGGACATAAACTGTTTCAACTCCTACCCTCAAAACGACGCTATAGAGCACTGCACACCAGAACAACTAGACACAAGGACAGTTTTTTCCCGAAGGCCATCACTCTGCTAAACAAATAATTCCATCAACACTGTCAGACTATTTACTGAATCTGCACTACTATTAATCTTCTCATAGTTCCCATCACCCATCTCCTTCCACTTATGACTGTATGACTGTAGCTTTGTTGCTGGCAATCCTTATGATTTATATTGATATATTGACCATCGTGTTGTAAATGTTGTACCTTGATGAAGGTATCTTTTCTTTTATGTACACTGAGAGCATCTGCACCAAGACAAATTCCTTGTGTGTCCAATCACACTTGGCCAATAAAATTCTATTCTATTCTACCAAAACATCTCCATGAATTCTCCAAAATTAGGCACTGCCCAAAAAAAACCCAACAAAAAACTTTTAATAGACCAGGGGTCTCCAACCTTGGTCCCTTTAAGACTTGTGGACTTCAACTCCCAGAGTTCCTCAGCCAGCTTTGCTGTCTGAGGAACTCTGGGAGTTGAAGTCCACAAGTCTTAAAAGGGACCCAGGTTGGAGACCCCTGTACTAGACCGTAACGTATCAGCCAACCTACTTCCTAGTTCAAGCCATACATTGGGGTTACAAGCCTTTGAATCCAAAGGGTACCCAACCGTGGCCCCTTTTAAGGCCTGTGGGCTTCACCCCTCAAAATTACTGGCTGGGGAAATCTGGGAGTTGAAGTCCACAGGAGAGGAAGTGGCCAAGTTGGATATCTCTGGGTCTCGGGAGATCCTGCCCGCTCAGCTGAAGTTGAACCAGAGGCTGGGCTATTTGGGGTTAAGGGGCACAGGGGGGGGTCCATTGTCTTATTAAGCAGATGCCCCAGCGTGCTTCAGAATGGGAACTCTGGAGGCAGAGACAAAGCAAACACCCAAATTCGAGTCTAGCTAGATTTTAGCACCGCCTGTCATTTTTAACCCATCAAAAAGGACAAACTGCCAAGACCACAGCTAAATTAATTGGACATCTTTTAAGTGGAGTAGAACCGGCACCCAAAAACTTCTCCTAAAAACATTTTTTTCCCCCCCCCAGCACTGCTGATAATTTTCAGGATCTCCCAGTGGTTCCCCCTCCACGTTTTCTCATTACTACTGCATACTTTTTTTTAAAAAAAAAAAATCTACTAAAAGAACCATACAGGTAGTCCTCGACTTATGACCACACGGAACCCCAAATTTCTGTAGTTAAGCGAGTTTTGCCCTGTTTTACGACCTTCCTCGACTTACGAGCCCAACATTTCTGTAAAGTGGAAACATTCTTAGGTTTTGCTCCATTTTACCACATTTCTTGCCACAGTTGTTAAACGAGCAACACATTTGTTAAGCGAATCTTAACATGCGACTCCAGGACACTGCGACCGTCATAAATATGAATCAGTCGCCAAGCGTCTGTTCTTCATTTTAAAGAGTTCACTAAACACAGTGTTGTAAGTCAAGGACTACCTGAAGTCCGGCTTGTCTTTTGAAAAAGCACCTCTGAGCCAGCTAAAAGACGTGGGTGAAACGAGAACCTCTCCTGACATTTAGTAACCTTCACTTAGCAAGAAGCCTGCAAGTGAGCTTTCCATGCCCGACAGGAGCCCAAAATTTAGCCAAGATCAAGCCCGACTACTTCAACCCCACGGAGCCCTCCCCGCTGTCTCTATTTTGGGATCTCCTGCTCCTCCAGAGTCAAAGCGGTGTGAAGGTTTGCAGCTTTCAGGCACCGGATTCTCTCCCTCTCAAGGGCCGGTGGAATCCAAAGGAGCAACTTCACTCAAAACTTGCAATTTTAAAACTTGGGACTGGCCTTCCCCATCTGTCTTGGGGAAAGGGGAGGGGGAATAAGCCAAGAGAGGGGGGGAAAAGCTCATTTTTGGTGTGTGTTTTGTTTAAAAAGAAACTTCTAACTTAGGTTTAGCAAAGACCCAAAGACTTTTTACGCCCCAAGGAGCCAGCTTTACTCACTCACAAAAAAGAAAAGGAAAAAAAAAATCCACCTTGCCAACATGCAAATCAGATAATTGCTTTGTGGAGCAAACAATCTTCCCTTAAGGCATGAAAGGTCTAAGTACAGATAAGCCCCCAAGCACCCCAACCCACATGTGTGTTTGGGGCGAAAATAAAAGCAGACCTTCCCTTCTGGAAAGGCATTTAACCCCAGGCCCATTCTCTGACCCACTCTTCCAAGGCAGAGCTCTGCTCTCAGGAGAACCAGACAAAAGAGGGGCAGCAGGGGGGCTCCCAGGGAAGCTCAGCCCTCCCTCTGCCTTAGACCGGAGCTGGAAATTCCCAAAGACAAAGCCCAAGACCCAGGCATGAGGAGGTGGCTGCAGACACAGCTGCTGGCTCCTTCTTCAGCCCACCCACCCACCCCTTGCAAGAGGCCAACCGGAGTCTCCTCTCCCGCTGCAAACCTGTCCGGGGGAAATTGAGTAACCGTCATGGGCTGACAGTGACTCCGAGAAAGGCCGTCAGCGGTGGTGGCAGCCAGGCTGGTGGCACCGGGGAGGCCCAGCTGCCACCTCCGCTACCACGTGCTTCCGATTGTGTGTGCTGCTGCTGCTGCAGCCGCCGAGCAAAAGGGGAAAGGAGGAGGAGGAGGAGGAGGAAGTTTGCACCCACTTTGCTGGAAAGAGGCAGAAAGAGAGAGAGAGAGAGAGAGAGAGAAGAGAGCAAGGCAGCCTCTCCGGTGGGTCCGCATGTCGGGAGGGAGCCTCCCCTCGGCTCTTGCCAACCCCAAGCATGATTCAGCTAAGCTGCCACTGCGGAGAGACAGGCTCCACACCACGTGACCAGCCTGGGGGCAGAGGAGGAGGAGGAGCAGCCACTTTTGATCTTGACCCCAGCTGTTACCTCCCCAATTCTTGAGGGTGACAAACGTCTCCCCAGGAGAAGCTTCTGTGCAGGAGCTCCCCTCCTAAGAGTCCCGGCAGGGTTGGGGGTATCTGAACAGATTCTCCCATGCCTCAAAGTCTGCTCCGAGTTTGAATCCAGCCTGAGGTCTCTGCTCCCACCCACCCCCTCCTCCTCCTCCTCAAATGGCCCCTGAGGCCATCTATCTGGGGAGAAAGGAAAGCCACTAACATGGCTGCCGTACCCAACCTCCCCCCCCACCTCCAAACTGGGCTACCATATGCAAGCAAAAGCCAAGCCAAAAACAGGCCCCTCCCCTTATCTAGGTAGCTAAGTGGCATTAGGAAGGTGAACTTCCGCCAAGGGTGCATGTTGAACAAAGCCCCCCATCCAGGGGGAATCCCATGGGGGGGGGAGGGAGCAGACAAGCCTACTTTCAAGATTTAAAATCAGGGGTGGCCAAGCTTGGCTCCTTGTAAGTAAGACCTGTGGGACTTCAACTCCCAGAAATCCCCAGCCGGCCATGTTGGCTAGGGAATCCTGGGAATTTGAAGTCCACATGCCTTAAAACTTGCAAAGCTTCATAAAAAAACCCTGCAAGGGTTGCTCTCCATCATGGGGGGGGGGAGTTCAAATCCAGCTGTTGCCCTTTTTTCATTCTTTTTCTTTCTTTTTTCCCAGTCAGCAAAGCCATTGCAATGACTTTTCCTTGCCATCCACCCTCTGCATTCCTCTCCCCCACCCCACAAAAAAAGACTCACCCCAACGCCCCCCTCCCCGGGGGGGGGGTCTTGACTCCCCCAAATTGCAAAAGAAAAAAAAGTGGGGGGGGGAAAGCCGCCTTCCCAAACATGCAAATCCCTCTGGGATCCCCTAGCCCCCCCCCAAAAAAAAAAAATTAAGGGGGAGGGTCTTGGGAGGCCTTCCCTTTAAAGGGCAACCACGGGCTTCCCCCTCCCCCAAAAAGAGACTGAGGTCACACAACCGGAATCACAAAATTCCGCCTATTTTGGGGTTTGCACAAGCCACAACCAAACCACGAAGGAAAGGAAGGAGGGAGGGAGGGGGGGGAAGAGAAGCTGGTTTAAACCGCCCCAGTGTGTATCTTCAGCCCAATATTTGGGTCTGGGGAGGAGGGGCGGGGGCAGGCTTGGCTCTGACTGATCCCCAGCTCCCTTCCTCGCTTTTCCCCCCAACGAAACTCTGAAATCTTGGGAGGGGATGCCTCCAATTAGGGCTCCCTCCCCTCCCCCAGGATCCCTCCCCAAATTCAGGCACCTCCTCCTCCAGCAGTTCAACCCAGGCCAGGCTCTCCCTTTAAAGGCGAACTCCCCCTCCCAAGAAAACCAAAGCTCGCCCCTCCTCCCTCCTTCCAATGACACCCGCCCCTCCACAAATTCAGGCACCCCTAAAAGGCTTCAACCCAGGACAGGCGACCCTCCTCCCAGGAAGACCCCTCCTCCCAATGACACCCCCTCCTCCAAGGACTCCCCCACCACCACCAATTCAGGGTTCACCCCAGGACACTTTGGGCGACCCTCCCCTCTCTCCCCTCCAAGAAGACCCCGAGGCAGCCCTCCTCTTTCCCCCTCCTCCCCAAGGAGAGGGGGTGTCTTCCGAGAACCCCTCCCTTTACCCTCCTCCCCTGGGAGCCCTAAGGACTACACGGCCCATCAGGCGCGGCGAGGCCCGCTCAGCCACCACACGTGGAGGGACCCCCCTCCTCCAACTTTCCTGCTTCCCCGGAAGCCCCCTTCCTCCTGAGGGGCGCCCCGCCCCATGACTCAGCCGAGGGGCGGCCTGGCTCCGCACCAGGCGAGGCGGAGGCTGAGGCGGCAAGCGGGCTTCCTCCTCCTCCTCCGCCGCCTGCCTGCTGGTCCGAGGCGGCCGCCACGCGGTGAGGCCTCGGGGACGCGCGTGCCCGAGCTCGGGGCCGCCCCTGCCCCCACACCGGCCTTTCTTCCCCTCCCTCCCGCGACCCTCCTCCCCTCAGCGACTCACCCGCCCGCGAGCTCAACCGCCGCCGCGCCGCCGCCGCCGCTGCCTGCTGCAACCCAGCCCGCAGTGCGCACGCGCACTCCTCCGCCTCTCCCGCCTGCTTCCCCCCCCCCCCCACACACACCTTCTTTGGCGCTCGCGCCCCGTCGCCGCACGCGCACTGGAGGCGGCGCCCCGGAGGGGTGGGAAAGGAGGAGCCTCTTCCGGCTCCCCTCGCGCCTGCGCCGAGAGGGAGCCCGGCCGGTTCTGAGCGTGCGCGCGCATGCGGAGTGGGGGCAAAAAGGGGAAAAACGCCGACCACCGATGGTCAATGCGCATGTGTGATTTTTTTTTTTTTTCTCTCTCTCCCAAAAGGAGCCCCTAACTAGGAAACGTCCTGCTTCACGACTCGGGGGGGGGTTGGTGTTTGAGGCAGCGCGCAAGCGCGTGGACCGGTTTTCCTCCTCCCTCCCTCCCTCCCCCCCCCGCGCGGCCATTTGCTTGAGATCACGCATGCTCCTAGGCCGCGCACGCCTCGAGTTTGGCGGCCTCGGCGAACGCTCTCCAACCCAGCGGGCGGACGTCGAGAAGGGCGCATGCGTGCTTCGGCTGGCGAGGCCGAACGACCCCGTACCACCGAGTGCGCGTGTGGCGAGCGGCCCAGAGCGGCGCGGCCAAAGCCTTTTCCCTACCACGCGAGCCTCGGCGGCCATCTTGCCCGGGCCGCGGCCTCCATGGTTGCCACGGCAACGGCGGCGGCCTCCATTCCAGGCCGCTCCCGAAGCGAAAAAATTGGGACTTTTCCCAAATGAAGAATTAAGTTTTCCTCCTTATCTGACTATGTATCTGCCGGTGGCCTGGACTTCAAGTCCCATGCTTAAAAGCCGAGGCAGCAGAGGCCTACGGCATGGCGAGGGGTCCTTTATTGAGCCCCTGACGGACCCACCGTAAAGCCATAAATCTTTCTAAAATCGAATGAAAATACTTTTAGGTTTATTTAGGCAGGAAGGTTGGGGCCAGACCCCGTAAGGCAATGCCAACCTCTCAGGCCTAACTCTGCCTGTGAAAGGGATTGGGACTACAAAACCCATCCTCCCCGGCCGGCAACCAGGCCATGAAGTGGTGCCTTAGGGTGCTGGGAGTTGGAGCCCACCAGCACAAACTAAGGCAGGGAGGGGAATTGGGGGCTTTTGGGGTGCAACTATTGCCCCCCCCCATGAGAGCCACAGAGGATGGACTTTCAAACACAACAAAACCCATGTTAACTAGCTAGTGTGGGGGTCTCCAACCTTGGCAGCTTTAAGACTTGTGGACTTCAGCTCCCAGAATTCCCTCAGCCAGCTTTGCTGGCTGAGGGATTCTGGGAGTTGAAGTCCACAAAGTCTTAAAGTTGCCAAGGTTGGAGAAGCCCTGAGCTAGTGCAACAGTATTACAAAAACCATGTTTCCAGTATTACAAACTCCGTGGCTCTCCAGAGGGTGGACTTTGTAATACTTGAAACGCTACTTGGAGGTTGTACAACTTGGAACTATTACAAAGTCCATGTGGCTCTCAAGAGGATGGACTTCAATGATACTTGGAACATAGTTTTTGTAGTACTTTTGCACGGGGTAATTAACAAGGTTTTTCTTGTATTACAAAGTCCATCCTCTCTGGCTCTCACAAGTCTACCTTCTCGGGGGTCTCGCCCTTCCCCACACCCCTCCTCTTCCCCCACCCCCCAAAAATCTTGCTACGTTTGGGTCTTGTTCTCCCTGCCCACCTCGCAGGGTTGTTGTGGGGAAAATACATGGAAAGATTACTCTATTGTTTGCTTGATTTTACGGGAGGGGGCGGGTGTACTGTGTATATTGGGCTTTTTATTTTTATGTAAACTGCCCATAGTCACTTGAAAGGGTGTGGGCTTCCCTATAAATTCTCTAAATAAATATTTATCGTATGGCACATTGGCATCATATTTCAGTAAAAAGGAATGGAGGGGTAAAAACGCAAAACACAGGAAGTCAAATCTGAAATCTTAATGGGTTAGGTTACACGCGTCGTATCTAAGTTGCAAATCTAATTTTTTTATTTTATTTCTCGCAGCCAAATGCAGGCAGTTCTTCACTTAGGACCACAACCGAGCCCAAAATTGCTGTTACTAAGTGAGACAGTTGTTAAAGTGCGTTTTTTCCCCTTTCTACAATCTTTCTTGCCAAAGTTGTTCAGTGAATCACTGCGGTTCTTAAATTGATCACACGGTGGTTAAGTGAATCTGGATTCTCCATTGGCTTTGCTTGTCTGAAGGTCGCAAAAGAGGATCACGTAACAACCGTCATAAATACGAGTCACTTGCCAAGCGTCCAAATGTTGATCATGTGACCGTGGGGTTGCTCCAACTGCCATAAATGTGAAAAACGGTCATAAATTCTACCCTCTGGAACGAGCTTCCTCTGGGGCTTTGTCAACTCCCCGACCTCCGGACCTTCCGCCGCGAGCTGAAGACGCTGTTGTTTCGACGAGCAGGACTAGCGTGAATATAGTTTTAAATTGGGGTTTTAAATCAGGGGTTTTAAACGGGGTTTTAAATTTGTATTTAAAAGTTTTAGGCCATCAATTGAATAAGTTTTCTATACTGTTTTAACTGTTTTATATTATATGTTTTCTGTTGTTTTTATTGGCCTGAGTCCTTCGGGAGAAGGGCGGTATATAAATATAATAAATAATAATAATAATAATAATAAATAATTTTTTCCAGTGCTACCGTAACTTCGAACAGTCCCTAAACGAGTATTGTAAGTCGAGGACTACTTATAATAAATAAGAATAGATCTAAATCAGGGGTCTCCAACCAAGGCAACTTTAAGATTTGTGGACTTCAACTCCCAGAATCTGGGAGTTGAAGTCCACAAGTCTTAAAGTTGCCAAGGTTGGAGACCCCTGATCTAAATGAATAAAAAATTAGATATGGTCTTAGTTACTTTATAAGATGGGATAAAAATGTAATAAATGAAATTTGTCTTTTGGCACCCTTAACGCGTTGCTTCTACAGGCAGTCCTCGACTGTTCATTTAATGACCAAAGTTACAACAGCGCTGAAAAAAGCGACTTATGACCGTTTTTCACACTTACGCCCGTTGCAAGCCTCTGTGTGATGATCATGTAATCAAAATTCAGACGTTCGGCAAATGAATCGTATTTATGACAGCTGCAGCATCCCAGGGACCACGCGATCCCTCTTTTGCGACCTTCGAACAAGCAAAATCAATGGGGAAGCCGGATCCGCTTAACAACCGTGTGGCTAACTTCACAAAGGCAGTGATTCGCTTAATAACCTTGGCAAGAAAAAAATCGCAAAATGGGGCAAAGTCGCTTCACAAATGTTTCACTTAGCAACGTAAAATTTGGGCTCAATTGTGGTCACAACCCGAGGACTACCTGTATACGAAGACGCTCCGTGGCTCAACGGTCCGTGCCGGTTTTCATTTCCACCCGGTTGCCCCCTCCGAACAATGGAGCATGTCAGAAGTGCAGATGGAAAATCAGGACCAGCCCAAAGTGTGCAGATTGTGTCCATGGGCAGCAGAGGGCAGAATCTGCAGCCAGCACCGCCTGCCAGGTAAAGGGGCACCAGTCAAAATCCAGCCTGGAATTGGCACCCTCTGCCAACAACATTTTGTGTGCCATTCATTGTATGTTGTGCGTAGCCAGCAGAATTGGCCGAATGGAATAAGCCACAGTCAAATTACCGTGCCATGGAAACTAAGCTAGCTGAGTCTCTCTTATCATAGTTCTCGACTTACAATTAACCCCCAAATTTCCATGGCTAAGCGAGGCCATGGTTAAAAGTGAGGTTTGCTCCACTTTACGACCTCTCTGGCCATAGTTGTTAAGTGAATTCCTGCAGGTGTTCATTTATTTAGAAACATTCCTATTTATTTATTTATTTATTTATTTATTCATTCATTCAAATTTTTATACCGCCCTATCTCCCGAAGGACTCAGGGCGGTTTACAGCCAGATAAAAACATGAGAATAATACAAGTAAAAACAACAGTTAAAAAACTTATTAATTAGGCCAAATTAAAAATATCACTAAAATAATATAAAACCCCATTAAAAACTAAATTTAAAACTAAAACCCTAGGCCAGCCCTGCACAAATAAATAGATGCGTCTTAAGCTTGCGACGGAAGGTTCAGAGGTCAGGAAGTTGGCGGAGTCCTGGGGGAAGCTCGTTCCAGAGGGTGGGGGCCCCCGAAGAGAAAGACCTTCCCCTGGGTGTTGCCAGTCGGCACTGCCTGGCGGACGGCACCCTGAGGAGTCCCTCCCTGTGAGAGCGCACGGGTCAGTGAGAGGCAATCGGTGGCAGCAGACAGTCCCGCAAGTAGCCTGGCCCTAAGCCATGGAGCGCTTTGAAGATAGTCACCAAAACCTTGAAGCGCACCCAAAAGGCCACAGGTAGCCAGTGCAGTCTGCGCAGGAGAGGTGTCACACGGGAGCCACGAGGGGCTCCCTCTATCACCCGCGCAGCTGCATTCTGAACCAACTGAAGCCTCCGGATGCCCTTCAAGGGGAGCCCCATGTAGAGAGCGTTGCAGTAATCCAAGCGAGATGTCACGAGCGCATGAGTGACCATGCATAAGGCATCCCGGTCTAGGAAGGGGTGCAACTGGCGGACCAGGCGGACCTGCTAAAAAGCTCTCCTGGAGACGGCCGTCAAATGATCTTCAAAAGACAGCCGTCCATCCAGGAGAACACCCAAGTTGCGCACCCTCTCCATTGGGGCCAATGACTCGCCCCCAACAGCCAGCCGCGGATGCAGCTGACTGTACCGGGGTGCCGGCATCCACAGCCACTCCGTCTTGGAGGGATTGAGTTTGAGCCTGTTTCTCCCCATCCAGACCCGTACGGCTTCCAAACACCGGGACAGCACTTTGATAGCTTCGTTGGGGTGGCCCGGTGTGGAAAAGTACAGCTTGGTGTCATCAGTGTACAGTTGGTACCTCACACCGAAACCACTGATGACCTCACCCAGCGGCTTCATATAGATGTTGAACAGGAGGGGCGAGAGAATCGACCCCTGCGGCACCCCACAAGTGAGGTCCCTCGCGGTCGACCTCTGCCCCCCTGTCAACACTGTCTGCGACCGATCTGAGAGATAGAACCACCGGTAAACGGTGCCTCCCACTCCCAATCCCTCCAACCGGTGCAGCAGGATACCATGGTCGATGGTATCGAAAGCCGCTGAGAAGTCTAATAGGACCAGGGCCGAGGAATAACCCCTGTCCCTGGCCCCTCCAGAGATCATCAACCAACGTGACCAAAGCCATCTCCGTGCTGTAACCGGGTCGAAAGCCGGACTGGAACGGGTCTAGATAGACAGCTTCATCCAGGTACCGGGGAAGTTGACATGCCACCACACTCTCTACAACCTTCGCCACAAAGCGAAGGTTGGAGACCGGACGATAATTACCTAAAACAGCCGGGTCCAGGGAAGGCTTCTTGAGGAGGGGTCTCACTACTGCCTCTTTCAAGGCGGCAGGGACGACCCCCTCCAACAAAGAAGCATTTATAATCCCCCAGAGCCAGCCTCATGTCACCTCCTGTGTGGCCAGCACCAACCAGGAGGGGCACGGGTCCAGTAAACATGTGGTGGCATTCAACCTCCCTATTGCCACCTACTTGCACATGGCGACTCAAGGTGGCTTACGAGAATATAAAAACACCACATAAAAGAAATAATAAGTTAAGTTAGTAACATGGTTCTTAAATGAATTGGGCTTCACCACAGGCTTTGCTTGTCAAGAAGGTCGCCACAGGGGATCACGAGACGCTGCGACCGTCATAAATATGAGACAGCTGCCCAGCATTTGAATTCTAATCAGTGGCCGCGGGGATGCTGCGACAGTTGTAAGTGTGAAAAACGGTCATAAGTCCCTTTTTTCAATGCTGAAAATGAAAGACCCTCTTCAACTTATGACTGTAACTTCGTTGCTTATATCCTTACGATTGATATTGATATTGATCGTTTCCTGATTGCTTATTTGTTCCCTATGACTACCGTTAAGTGTTGTACTTTATGATTCTCGATGAATGTATTTTATTCTCCTTACCTACTGAGAGCATATGCACCGGAGACAAATTCCTTGTGTGTCCAATCACACTTGGCCAATAAAAAATTCTATTCTATTCTATTCACCACCAATCAGAGATATTTTTGGGCAGCAGAGCAGGTTTGCATGACTCCCAAACCGGAGAGGGCTTAACCTGGGTTTGCCTATTTGTTTGGACCAAGATGGCCCAGCCATGATTACTGGATGGGAGTACATGGACAGCTGTTAACGAGGATTTGATGTGACAGATAAGAGCATTTATTAAATTTACATGGTGCCCCAGCCGTTCCGTTCCATGCCATGCCGCTTTGTGGCAAAGGTTGTAGAGAGTGTGGTTGCATGGCAGCTTCCCCGGTACCTGGATGAAGCTGTCTATCTAGACCCATTCCAGTCCGGCTTCCGGTCCGGTCACAGCACGGAGACAGCTTTGGTCGCATTGGTGGATGATCTCTGGAGGGCCAGGGATAGGGGTTGTTCCTCTGCCCTGGTCCTATTAGATCTCTCAGCGGCGTTTGATACCATCGACCATGGTATCCTGCTGCGCCGGTTGGGGGGGTTGGGAGTGGGAGGCACTGTTTATCGGTGGTTCTCCTCCTATCTCTCCGACCGGTCGCAGACGGTGTTGACGGGGGCAGAGGTCGACTGCGAGGCACCTTACTTGTGGGGTGCCTCAGGGGTCGATTCTCTCGCCCCTCCTGTTCAACATCTACATGAAGCCGCTGGTCATCAGTGGTTTTGGGGTGAGTTATCATCTGTACGCGGATGATACCCAGCTGTACTTTTCCACCCCGGACCACCCCAACGAAGCGGTCGAAGTGTTGTCCTGGTGTCTGGAAGCCGTACGGGTCTGGATGGGGAGAAACAGACTCAAGCTCAATCCCTCCAAGATGGAGTGGCTGTGGATGCCGGCACCCCGGTACAGTCAGCTGCAGCCACAGCTGACTGTTGGGGGCGAGTTAGTGGCCCCAATGGAAAGGGTGCGCAACTTGGGTGTCCTCTTGGATGGGCGACTGTCGTTTGACGATCATTTGGCGGCCGTCTTCAGGAGGGCCTTCCACCAAGTACACTTGGTGCGCCAGTTGCGCCCCTTCCTTGACCGGGATGCCTTATGCACGGTCACTCATGCTCTTGTCACTTCCCGCTTGGACTATTGCAATGCTCTCTACATGGGGCTGCCCTTGAAGTGCACCCGGAGGCTGCAGCTAGTTCAGAATGCAGCTGCGCGGGTAATAGTGGGAGCAACTCGTTGCTCCCATGTAACACCAATCCTGCGCAGTCTGCACTGGCTACCTGTGGTCTTTCGGGTGCGCTTCAAGATTCTGGTTACCACCTTCAAAGCGCTCCATGGCTTAGGGCCCGGGTACTTACGGGACCGCCTGCTGTTACCTTTTGCCTCCCACCGACCCGTACGCTCACACAGAGAGGGCCTTCTCAGGGTGCGTCCGCCAAACAATGTCGGCTGGCGGCCCCCAGGGGAAGGGCCTTCTCTGTTGGAGCTCCTACGCTCTGGAACGAACTTCCTCCGGGTTTACATTAAGTGCCTGATCTTCAGACTTTTCGCCGTGAGCTGAAAACGCACCTATTTATTCAAGCGGGACTGGATTGAAATTTTATTGGGGTTATTTATATTTTAAGATTTTAAATTGTTTTAATATTTTGGCCACATTATAATATGTTTTTTAATCTCTTTTAATGTTTATGTAGTATTTTTACTTGGCTGTACACCGCCCTGAGTCCTTCGGGAGAAGGGCGGTATAAAAATCGAAATAAATAAATAAATAAATAAATGCAGGGTGCTAAAGGCCATGGGCCTCCTCTTGTATTGGAACCCCAAAATGACCAGGCACCAGAGGGATTACAGGCGCCCTTTAAATGCCCGAAATTGCTCACGCAGTTGCATTCTGCACCAGCGGAAGCTTCCGGAGACTTTTCGTGTAAAGTATGTTGCACTAGAGCAGAGGTATCCAAACTTGGCAACTTTAAGACTTGTGGACTTCCGGAATCCCCCGGCCAGCAAATATTTACCAAAATTCAGCAAGAAGGAATGTAAATAGACTTATCACGTTTTTTTGAAAAAGTAAGTTTCTTAATAGATGGTGGGAATGCAGTAGATGTAATATATCTTTTTCACAGCAGAGTGTGGGGTAGGGGGGGAAATCGCAGGGCTGAGGAATTCTGGCAGTTGAAGTCCACGAGTCCTAAAGTGGCCAAGTTTGCAGCTGGGATGCTATAACCATCATAAATGCCATAAGTCACTGTTTTCATGCTCTGTAAGTTTGAATTAAATGAACGGTTGTAAGTTGAGGATCACCTGTTGAAACTGCGGGAAGAAAAATGACCCCCCCACAAATGAGGGGCCGGGAGATAATCTCTCCCACCAACCAACGCCCAGTGGAACCAGTCGCAGAGAAAGGACCAGAAGCACCATCACACTAAAAGAGAACCGCCCTAACATGGTACCCATAATCCCCAACCCACTGAGGATACCGGCTCAGAAGGATACCATCGTTGATGGTATCAAAAGCCGCCAGGAGACCCTCAGCCCCGCCATCCCAGCTCTGCTGCTGAATTAACCACGTTTAGACCACCATTCAGGGTTTGGGCCAAGGTTGTAGAGTCCTTGACGTGCGACCATTCGCTTAGTGGCTTTTCAAACTTTCAAACTTTTCAAAAACGGGACTTGCAACCGATCCTCACAACTTGATCATCCCACCATCCTCCCGGTCATGCGATCTCAATATTTCAGCAATCGGCAAATATCTATCCTGGTTAAAGCATCCCGGCTAAATTTAAGTGTCGTTTGCAACCTTGCCGGCTGGATTCAGACAAGCAAAAATCAAGCGAAGGAACTTTCGCACCCGCCTTGCTTAGCGACACAAATGCCAGTCCCACCTGTGGTCATAAGTGTAGGACTTCCTGTATACCTCTACCAGCTTTCCTCTACCAGCTTCGCCCAGCCTTGGATTCTACTCCCATCCTGGTTTAGTAAACCAGGATTTTAAAACAAACTCACAAAGCTGCTTGGTGTAACGAGAAATATTGGATTTGTGGATTATTTTATTTATTTATTTTATTTTATTTTATTAAATTTTTATACCGCCCTTCTCCCGAAGGACTCAGGGCGGTGTACAGCCAAGATAAAACACGAAATATATACAAATTAAAACATTTAAAACCTAGCAAATTACAAAAAGGCTGGTAATTAAAATTTAGTTGTAAAATTTTAGAAATATTAATAAAACCCCGAATTAAAATTTAACACTATTATGCCAGTCCCGCTTGAATAAATAGGTGTGTTTTGAGCTCACGACGGAAGGTCCGAAGATCAGGCACTTGACGTAAGCCAGGGGGAAGTTCGTTCCAGAGCGTCGGTGCCCCCACAGAGAAGGCCCTGCTCCTTCTCACCATGTCTGTGGCTCACCAGCGATGTAATCCTGTAAACCACGGTTTGCCAACTTTGGCCACGACTTCAATTCCCAGAACTCCCCAGCCAGCTGGCATGAAGCATTTTTATTAAAAGACGTTGCATTGGATGTAGAATGATGGGATTGGAAAGAACTTTGGAGGTCCTCTAGTCCACCCCAGGCCAAGGCAGGAGACCAAGGGTGAAATCCAGCAGGTTCTGACAGGTTCTGGAGAACCGGTAGCGGAGAACCGGCAGATACCACCTCTGGCTGGCCCCAGGAGTGGGGAGGGAATGGGGATTTTGCAGTATCCTTCCCCTGCCACGCTCACCAAGCCACACCCACAGAACCGGTAGTAAAAAAAATTGGATTTTACCACTGCAGGAGCCCCTATACCATTCTGGACAAATAGTTGTCTAGTCTTTTTCCTGAAAACTTCCATCGATTGGAGTCGCTGGAACTTCTGGAGGAAAGCCACGGCGCTGATGGTAATAGAATGATAGATTCAGAGCTGGAAGGGCCCTCAAGAGGTCTTCTAATCCATCCCCTTGCTCAAGCTGGAGACTTCATTATACCCTTCCTGACAAACGGTTTATCCAATCTCTTCTTAAAAAGCTTCCGGTGTTGGCGCATTCACAACTTCTGGGAATTGAAGTCCACCCACCTCCCAGAGGCCAAAGTGGGAGTAACACTGCTCCGAGTCCATTCCTACACATCTGGCGGGAGGGGTCTTGGCTAGGAACCCACCTCCCTGTTTCCTTTCACCTCCACATTTAATTCATCCAGGTTTTATGTCAGTCTGCAATTCTCATTAAAGCCCGCTGAACCTCTCTACCCGAATCTCAGCCAGGAAGGGACTTTGTGGGTTAAAGAGAATATTGGTAGATCGGGGTGCGGTCCTTGGAGATCCCTGAGCTTGGTGGTTTCCTTGCAGACGTTTCATGACCCAACTAGGGGACCTCATCAGTGCTAGAAGGGAGGGAGGTTTGCGAGGTGCAGGAGAAAGGAGGAGGAGGAGGTGTATACTCTAGGTCCTTGGTGCTAAGATTGATGGTTTGCTTGCAGGCATTTCATGAACTAGCTAGGTTACACCATCAATGCTAGAAAAGAGAAGGAGTTCACTGAGTGGTTGAAGGAGGAGGAGGAGGAGGAAGGAGAAGGGGCAGAAGGAGGAAGAAGAGGGAGGGGGAGGAGGAATGGTGTGGTCTCTGAGCTGGGTAGTTTTTTTGCAAACATTTCATGACCCAGATAGGTAATTTCTTCAGTGTTAGAAAGGAATGGGGTTTATGGTGGAGGAGGAGGAGGAGGAGGAGTGGGGGAGGAGGAGGAGGAGGAGGAGGAAGAAGAAGAAGAAGAAGAAGAAGAAGAAGAAGAAGAAGAAGAAGAAGAGGAGGAGGAGGAGGAGGAGGAGGAGGAGGAGGAGGAGGAGGAGGAGGAGGAGGAGGAGGAGGAGGAGGAGGTGATGGTGGGGTTGTTTTGGTTGTTTTCTTGCAGACGTTTCATGACCCAACTAGGGAATATCATCAATGCTAGAAGCAAGGAGGAGGAGGAGGAGGAGGAAGTAGTAGTAGTAGTAGTAGTAGTAGCAGTGTTAGTAATAGTAGTATTGTGAGCTCCTTCAGCTTGCTTGTTTTCTTGCAGATGTTTCATGACCCAACTAGGGAATATCATCAATGCTAGAAGTGAGGAGGAGGAGGAGGAGGAGGAGGAAGTAGTAGTAATAATAGTAGTAGTAGTAGTGTTAGTAGTAGTAGTATTGTGGGCTCCTTCCGCTTGCTTGTTTTCTTGCAGATGTTTCACGACCCAACGAGCTAACGAGTGCTAGAAGGGAGTGTGGGGGGGGGTGTTGTGGATTGATGGAGGAGAAGGAGCAAGGAGAGGGGGAGAGGAAGAGGAAGAGGAGGAAGAAGAGATGGAGTTGCCATCTGAACTGGGTGGTTTGCACTTTGCATCCCCTCCTCAGGGTCTTGGCTACCCCCCTTTTAATGCGCCCGAGAACAGATCTACACAATTCGCATCACCAAAACCGCACCGGCGCATCTGTTGTTCCTCGTTCGGAGCGAATTCTCCACACCGTAGCAGAAACAAATCCCTTGATCAAACCACTTGCACACAGCCTCTCCAGAGTAGAACAGCAAAGCAACCCAGGAGTAAAAAAAAACCAAACAAAAAACACCTCTCCACATTTATCTGCAACCCAAGAGCCTGCCTTCTCCTCCCGGCTACACAAACCCTACCGTCAACCGTTTCCTCTGTGTAGCGCTTCCTACTACTACTTCCTCCTCCTGCCCCTTCCCCTTCCTCCTCCTCCTCCTCCTTCAACCACTGGGGATGGAAGCCAGGGTCCAACCAACACGTACAAACTCATAGTTGTGGTGGTGTGTGGAGGAGAGGCATGCCTCGTAGTGTAGTTATAATATAAAATATAATAAAAATTGTTATTAATGTTTTAAGACAGGGGTCTCCAACCTTAGCAACTTTAAGCCCGGAGGACAGCCGTTGGCCCGAAACGGCATGGGGTCACCTGCTTGAGCAGCGGGTTGGACTAGAAGACCTCCAGGGTCCCTTCCAACTCTGCTCATCGACCATTAGCTAAGGGCGTGCCCTCCAGGTGCACTTTAGAACCATCATCCACAGCCAGCCAGAAGATGGGAATTCTAGTAACATGGTTAAAAGTGGTTAATAGAGCTTAATAGAACTCAGCTGTTGGATGATGATGCTAATAAAATCTGGCTGGCTGTGGATGATGGTTCTAAAGTACACCTGGAGGGCACATCATTAGATGGGGGGGGCTTGTTTAACATAATTACAGGTAGTCCTCGACTGACAATGGTTTGTTTAGTGACGGTTCAAGGTGACAACAGCACAGAAAATGTGACTTAACGGCCCTTTTTCACACTTAACAACCGTGGCAGCCTCCACATGTCCAACTGGTCAAAATTGGGACGCTCGGCAATTGGCTCATTAACAGATTAACAGAGTTGGAAGGGACATTGTAGGTCATCTAGTCCACCCCCCCTGCCCAAGCAGCCAGATCCTATCTCATTTTTGACAAATGACTGTCCAGTCTTTCTTTGAAAGCTTCCAGTGATATTTACGACGGCTTAGCGTCCCCGGAGTCATGTGAACCGTTGTTGACCAGCAAGGGAGAGCCTGGCTCACTTAAAAACCGTGTGACTCACTTAATAACCGTGTGACTCACTTAATAAATGCAGTGGTTCACTTCACAAAAATACGGCAAGAGATGTCACAAAATCCACCTAGCAACTCTCGTTTCGCCCCTTAATAATGGCAGCGATTCACTGAACCACGATGGCAGGAAAGGCTTGTAAAATGGGGCCATGTTCACTGAACGACCGCCGCGTTTAGCGACGGAAATGTTGGCCTCCACCATGGCCGTAAGTCGAGGACCACCTGTTGGTCAGAAGTAAGCCCCATTTTGTAAATGAAAGGGAGTTGAAACGCCCAGGTAAGGGTTTCAAAACTACACCACTATGAAGCCATGGTGCACCATGAAGCCGAATGTCTGAATGGGATAAAAACAAGCCATTTTTGACTCCGACGTCCAGAGTTAAGGAAGTATCGTGTCCCCAACTGACCAGCGGGTCAAACCCAGGCTGATTTTTTTAAAAAAATGTTTTCCCTACTCAGGGAACACCGCACCCTCTTAGGTTAATGGTTATCCAGACAAACAAGTTTCACGGACTTTTACCTGACCAAAATAACCCCAAAGGAGATTACAATACACCGTGGGGGGAAGGACGGAAGAAAAAGAAAAAAAAACACAGAAAACAAGAAATATATTTTAAATCTTTTATTATTATTATTATTTTTCTCTCTTTCTTTCTTTTTATCTCCTCCCCAACTTTCTACCATGAAGGGCCTTTGATTGATAGGAAATCAGATTGTATTTCGGAGGAGGGGCGCGGGGCAGGTGTCTCATTGCCGGGTGCAAAATTGCCTTCTACAGCAGGGGGGTGTGTGTGGAGGCTTGCGGGACTTCAATTCCCAGAATCCCTCAGCCACCGGGGAATTCTGGGAGTCGAAGTCCACAAGTCTTAAAGTTGCCAAGGTTGGAGACCCCCCTGCCTTAAAAAGAAGAATTCAGAATTAAGGCAGGCGTCTCGCTCAGAGACGGTTGGAGTTTATTTTCCAATCCAAGCGGTCCTCCACTTACAACCGTTTGTTTAGTGACCGTTTGAAGTTACAACGGCACTGGGGGAAAAAAAGGGACTTTTTTTTCACACTTACGACCACTGCAGCCATCCCCGTGGTCGCCCGATCAAAACTCAGGCGCTTGGCAAGTGACTCACATTTACGACGGTCGCAGTGTCCCCGGGGTGACAGGATCCCCTTTTGTGACCTTCCGCTAAGCAAAGTCCACAGAGTAGCCGGGTTCGTTTAACGACCATGTGACTACCTTAATGACTGCAGTGATTCCATTAACCCCTGTGGCAAGAAAGGTCATAAAATGGGCCAGAATTCACTTAGCACCCGTCTCACTTAGTGACAAAAATGTTGGGCTCCGTTGAGGTCGTAAGTTGAGGACTACCTGTGTAACCAAACACACATGTGCGCGCACACACACACATGCAACATCCAGGGGTGTTGGCGACTTTCACAGGGTTTGCTCTCAGTTTAAGGTAGGGAGGAGCAAACAAGTAGAAACTACCAGATTACAGATTTAACAGAGTTGGAAGGGACCTTGCAAGGTCATCTGGTCCAACCCCCTTGCCCAAGCAGGAGACCCTACATCTCTGCCTCTACCTAGGATCGAACTCACGACCTCCTGATTGTGAGGCAAGTGATCCACCAAACAGAAGACAACAGGGAAACCTGATGAACACCCAATGATCAGGATCCCAAATGTGAGCCCGTCAAAAGTGGCAGCAAGGCGCTAGTCCTCAGCTTACAGAGCAAGAATGAATGAAAGAATGAATGGGGAAGGAAGGAAGGAAGGAAAGAGAGGAAGGAAGGAAGGAGGAAAGGATGGGAAGGAAGGAAGGAAGGAAGGAAGGAAGGAAGGAAGGAAGGAAGGAAGGAAGGAAGGAAGGAAGAAAGAAAGAACCCCGCCGAGAATCAGGGAGTTCCACGTGAGACGCTTCCACGGGACACCCCGTCTGTCAGCCCATGTTTCGGAGCCGGCGCCATCCTCCTCCGATCCCCAAATCCCCAAACGGGGGACGGGATCCGCGCAGCGCCGGGAGGCGAGGATCGCGAACGGCTTGTACTTGCACGCAACCGAGTCGTGGGGACGCAGCTTGCAACCTGGGTCTACTCCAAGCCCCGTTCCCAGCCCTCACGAGCTCCACCGACCGTCGCCAACTTCGGAAACGAACAAACCAAGAAAAAAGCGCCCCGCGATCCCATCCGATCGAGCCCAGCTCCGCCCCACACGGGGAGGACGCGGCCCCGCAGATGCACGTGAATAGATGCAACCGCGAGGAAAGTGCGCGTAAATTGCATGCGAACGGAAGGAAAGGCATGCAAATCGTCGTAGAGAGTATTTCATAGCTCGGGATTGAACTGCGGGGCTACTTGGTGGCCCCCTCGGAGCTTGTGGGGGGAGGGAGTTCTTGCAGGCGGATCCTGCACCCGGAGGGAAAAATCTCTAGGATGATTGATGAGGAGGTTTCTGCACTGATGATGTTCCCTAGCTGGGTCATGAAACGTCTGCAAGAAAACCACCCAGCTCAGAAACCACCGAAGACCCCACACCATTCCTCCTCCTCCAACCCCCCCCTCCCTTCTACC
The DNA here is from genome assembly GCF_028640845.1 of Ahaetulla prasina. Taxonomy (NCBI): domain Eukaryota; kingdom Metazoa; phylum Chordata; class Lepidosauria; order Squamata; family Colubridae; genus Ahaetulla; species Ahaetulla prasina. Next base: position 1,788,913 of record NC_080542.1, read on the forward strand.
ACTGATGATGATCCCTAGTCGGGTCATGAAAGAAACTACCAAGCTCAGAGACCATCAAGGACCCCACAGTCCTCCTCCTCCTCCTCCCCTCCCCGTCCCCCTCCTCCTCCTCCTTCCTCTCTCTCTGCAAACCCCACTCCCTGCCAGCACTGATGATGTTCCCTAGTCGGGTCCTAAAACCCCTCCCAGAAAACAGCCGCCCCCTCCCTAAATCCAGCAAGCGGTGAGGCGACCCCACAGTCTTCCTCCTCCACCTCCCTCCAATCAACCCCCCCGCCCCTTTCCAGCACTGACGGTGTTCCCCAGTCGGGTCCTGAAACGTCTCCCAGAAAACCACCCAGCTCAGAGACCACCAAAGGACTCCTCAGTCCTCCTCCTAATCATTCCCTACGAGCACTGATGATGTTCCCTAGTCGGGTCCTAAAACCTCTCCCAGAAAACAGCCGCCCCCTCCCCAAATCCAGCAAGCGGTGAGGCGACCCCACAGTCTTCCTCCTCCACCTCCCTCCAATCAACCCCCCCCCGCCCCTTTCCAGCACTGACGGTGTTTCCCAGTCCGGTCCTGGAACGTCTCCCAGAAAACCACCCCCCTCAGAGACCAGCAAGCGGTGAGGCGACCCCCCAGTCTTCCTCCTCCACCTCCCTCCAATCAACCCCCCCCCGCCCCTTTCCAGCACTGACGGTGTTCCCCAGTCGGGTCCCGAAACGTCTCCCAGAAAACCACCCAGCTCAGAGACCACCAAAGAACTCCTCAGTCCTCCTCCTAATCATTCCCTACGAGCACTGATGATGTTCCCTAGTCGGGTCCCGAAACGTCTGCCAGAAAACAGCCCCCCTCCCCTCCCCCAAGCCCAGGAAGCAACGAGGCGACCCCCCACCCAGCAAATCTTCGCTTGCAGCCGCAGCTACACCTGCGAGAGGTTTCCAGCGGAGCGCGCGAGCCCACGTGGGCGGAGCCCCCACCCTCACCCTGTGACACACCCACACCTGAGCGTGGCCCTGGGCCAATGGGGGCGCGGGGGGGCGTGTCCGGGCGGGGCATAAAAGTCAAGGTAGCGGCCGGTAGGCGGAGGTGAGAGCTGATTGGCGAGAGCGCGCGTGGGCGAGGGGCCGGGCGGAGCGGCGGTTGCTGATTGGGCGTGGGCGCCGCGAGGAGCGAGGGTGTGTCGCGGGGCACGAGGCGCAGGTTCGGCGGCCGGAGAAGCAGCGGAGGAGGCGGAGGCGGCGGCGGCGGCACCAACGGGCAGCAGAAGCAGCAGCACCGGAGCGGCGCGGGGATGCTGAGCGAAGCGGAGAGCGGCGGAGCCCTGCCCGCCACCGGGGAGATTCCCGCGGGGGAACCCGCGGCCGGAGGGGCCAAACCGGCGGCGCCCGCGGGCGGCTTGGCGGCTCGGAGCCAGGCGGCCAAGCGCGTCCTAGGTGAGGGGCGGGGCCGCGGGAGGAGCCGTTGCCGCCGCCGGCGAGGGGGAAGAAGAAAGAGAGAGAGAGACCCTCGCGTGGGCGGACGCCGGCCTGGCACTACAAGTCCCATCATCCGGAGTCGCGGGAGGTGGACTTTCTCTGGCCGCTGGGCAAGATGGGGTTCTCCGGGGAGGGGTTTTTTTTTCCCCCCGGACTTGAGTGTTTGTGTGGGGGGGCTGAGAAGAAGGGGGACTATAGGTTCCATCATCCAGAGTCGTGAGGGTGGCTGGGAAGGATGGGTTTCTCCGGGTTTTTCCTCCCCCCCCCCGACTTGAGCGTTTGCGTGAGGAAGAAGAGGGTGGGGAGAAGGGGGACTACCGGTTCCATCATGCAGAGTCGTGGGGGGGCGGCTGGGCAGGATGGGTTTTTCCGAGGGTTTTTTCCCCCCCCGACTTGAGTGTGTGTGTGTGTGTGTGGAGGGAGGGGGGGAAGGCGGACTACCGGTTCCATCATCCAGAGTCGCGGGAGGTGGGCTTTTTCTGGCGGCCGGGGGACTCTGCGTGTGGGCAAGATGGGTTTCTCCAGTTTTCCCGACTAGAGGGGGGGCGGCGGGACTACAGGTTCCATCACCCAGAGTCGCGGGAGGTGACCTTTCTGGCGGCTGGGCAGGATGGGTTTCTCCGGACTTTTCTCCGAGTAGAGTGGGTGGGGGTGGGGAAAGAGACTAAAGTTCCCATCAGCCAGAGTCGCGGGAGGTGGGCTTTCTGGCCGCCGGGAGATGCCGCGGCTGGGCGGGATGGGTTTCTCCGGAGCTTTTTCGGAGTGGGAGGGCGGCGCGGGACTACAATTCCCATCCCCAGGCTCGCTGGAGAGGTGGTTTTTATGGCAGCCAGGAAACGCCGCTGTCTTCGGGACTCCGTGGCTGGGCGTGTTGGGTCGCGGTGGCTTTTCCGGACTGGAGGGTGGGTGGGGGGCGGCGGCGGCGGCGCGGGAGACCCTCACGTAGGCTGCCGTTGGCGCAGCACTACAGGTCCCATCATCCAGAGTCGCGGAAGGTGGCCTTTCTGGCGGCCGAGCAGGATGCGTTTCTCCGGGGCTTTTCCCGACTGGAAAGTGAGGGGGGGGCGACGCGGGACTACAATTCCCATTCCCAAGCTCGCGGGAGGTGGCCTTTCTCAAGGCCGAGAACTCTGCTGACTTCGGGACTGCGCTGCTGAGCATGATGGGTCCCGGGCCAAGCGCGAGTGCTTTCACTGACTTGGGGAGGGGGCGTCCTTTCTGCCTACCACGGTCCCGCGTTGCTGGCGGAGAGGAAGACTCCGGGGTGGGGTGGGGGCGGTTCTGCTTGTGGGGGGTGGGGGAAGGAGGGAGGCCGGGGGTCCCGCTTGTGTCAGCAGCCCCCCGCCCCTGCCAGCCGGACCCCAGCCCCGCTGGAAACTAATCTCCGCGGAGCCCGGGGGTGGGGCGGTCTTTCTTCCGAATTGCCCCGTTTAACTTGCTTTGGGAGAAAAACTCCGTCTCCCCAGCCGGGGGGGGGTGGGGGCGTCCATAATGAGTGGGTGTCACTCCGGAGGTCACTAAAACTCCCCCACCTTCCAAGAGGCCAGGACGTCAAACCTCCCGGCTCCAACACTCCTGGTGCCCTTGACCAGGATGATGAGCTCCAGCTGGCTTTGCGGGGGAGAGACGCCGGCTCTGAAAGCAGCAGCTATTCCTGGGGGAGTCGGAGGGGGGGGCGCCAAGAAAGATGTCCCTCTAGCAGTGTCACCAGTCTTTTCTTTCTTTCTTCCCCACCTCCCACCCTCTGGCTTCCAGCCACCCAGGTGCAGGGCACGGTGAAGTGGTTCAACGTCCGCAATGGTTATGGATTTATAAACAGGTGAGAGCCCTCCCCCCCCACACTTCCCTCTTGGGCTTCCTTCCCCAAAGGTGCTGGGTTGAAATCCGGGGAGAACCTTTGCTATTGGGGAGGTGAAAAACAATAATAAAAAAAAAAACCACTCAACTCGGTTTAATCGTTGTTAATTAAGCCAATTGTTGGTTGGCCATGTTTCGCTGTTCAGCTAAGATTCTCTCTAGGGAAGTTGTGCTTTGTAACAGACTGGCTTTCCAGGTTTAATCCAAGATGGGGCTGCATCCCGCTGGGATATTGGCGTTTCTACCCCTAAACTGTGGTCACTTCGTGGTCAAGCCTAAATTAACTCCCAAAGGTGGCTTGACGGAAGCCCGGAGCAGCCCTTAGCTAGTTCGGAAGCTCTGTACCAACTTCCTTCTCTTGGAGAGAGAGAGAGAGAGAAAAAACACCAACCAAGCCAGAAGACCAAAGATTACCTGACAAATCTGGCAGCGGCTTTTCTGTTGGTGTGGTTGTTTTTTTTTTAATTTTTCTTTTTTAAATCTGGGTTGGTTTGTTGAGACCAGTGTTTGTCGGAGTGGCCTGAGCAAACACCCAGCCCGAGCCAAGTTGGAATAGCCGGAGTGCCTTATCTGGGAAGTCTGTCCTTGTACCCAGATGCCCGCTTGGGTGCTCTGCCTGCTTAGGGGATGTGCGATGCCGGCGAAGTGCCCCATGGGTGTCCAGGTATCGGGGCCGTGGCATTTTGGACGAGGCTGATGGGTGTTGGCTTTTCCAGCAAAGTCACCGAGAAGATGTTTCTTTCGATTGGAGCCCTCGGTGCTCTCCAAACTTGGCCGTTTTTCTTGCAGAGGTTTCATGACCCAGCTAGAGAACATCATCCGTGCTAGAAGCAAGTGGGGGTTGCCTGCTGTTTAGATACAGTCCCTTTCTAGCACGGATGATGTTCCCTAGTTGGGTCATGAAACCTCTGCAAGAAAAGCCGCCACGCTCAGAGAGCACAAAGGATCCTCAAGTCTGACCCTGAGCCACAAATATTCTCCGTCTCTCTCTGTCGGCTGGCCTCTTTTTATTTGGCACTCCTTCCTGGTTAGAACTCCACTGGAAATAAAGGGGTTTTTTTTTCCTTTGGCAGCTTTGAAGGTTTAAAACTTTACGCTGGGCTCTTCTGTGTCCAAGAAGCATCAAGTTGCACACACACACAAACACAAAAAAAAAAAACCCACACAAATTTATAATCGATTTAGGGACAAAGGCTAATTGGATGCCCTTCCCTTTGAAAAGAGAGAGAAACCAGGTTTATGGGCGACCTTCATTCCTTTAATTAGTTGGCTTTCTAACCTTCTGGTCAAACAAACTTGACATTTTTTGGATGTTGGTTTCCAACCCAAACCAAGTTTGGTTGTTTTTTTTTAAATTGAGTTTAACCAAGCACAACTGAACTAGAATTTGGAGATGGGTCTCCTTAACGCTCTCCATTTCCCCTCGTAATTTTAGCCCTGATTCAGAGCAAACCATGGTTAGCCTGAGGGATTAAAAGATTTCAAGGTTTATATTTTTCCTTTCCTTAATCTTGCTCCCTACTTGCAGGAATGATACCAAAGAGGATGTGTTTGTGCACCAGGTAAGAACTGAGCAGTGTGTAAGTTAAATTCCTTTTTAATTTCCTTTTTTCCCCCCTCCGTTATTGCTCCCTTCAGCCTTCACCTTGGCCGTTGCTGCCTTTGCTCCCTGTAGTAAGTTTGAGCCAGCAAGGGAAGCGTTGGGTTTGTTCCTCCGTGGAAATTGTGAGAAACTGTTGGTGTTAAAACTTTGGGGGGGAATTTCTGAGGGATCCCGGCAAACCAGCCCCAATAGCGGCACCAATTTGGCCCAATTTAGCCGCCTTCCCTGATACTAGCCTTATCTCCCCCAGGCTAGTAACCAACTCCCTCCTTTAATTGCACGCTTTAGGCATCTGTCCTTGGCGCCAATTCCTAATTGCCAGCTTTGCAAAAAAAAAAAAAGCTTTGAAAAGGATTTTCTTTGTGGGGTTGACTAACTTAAAAATAGTCACCAGGATTGTCAACAAGCCTACAATCACGGATAGTGTCCCAACCCTGCTTGGCCTTTCACAAGACTTAAAAACTTGCTTCCCCTCCCCCTCTGGGGCTCAGAAGGTATTAAAAGACCCCCGTTATTTAGCTGTACTCTAAACTGTTTAATTATCTCGGCTGCTGTTTTTTTTGTTTATTTCCTGGATGCCTTACACTGTTTTATTCTTTTTAGCAAATGCTCAATTATGTTATTCGTCACTATAATTTGTGTTAATTGCTTTACAGTGTTAGAATTGTAACTTGCCCACAATTATTTGGGTTTATTTAATTGGTTAGATAAATACTAGGAACACGGGTGCCAAGTTTTGGGGGGGGTTTTTTGCTTCAAAACACAGACAAGCGCACACTTGTGTGCTTGGAAACTTAGCACCGGGTAAATTCCAGGTGTCCAACCGTGGCCACTTTAAGAGCTGTGGACTTCAACTCCCAGCATTCCCCAGCAAGCACAGCTGGTGGACAAGAACAAATGTGGCTAAACTCCTTTATTGCGGGGTTGGTTTTTTTTGGATCGGGTAACTTTCTTAATAGACGGTGGGTATGAGGTGAACGTAATATAACTTGACGTCAGCAAAGGGGGGAAAAAAGAGATGGCAGGGGGATTCTGGGAGTTCTTCCAAGTTGCCGAAGTTGGACAGCCGGATGGCCATGCCCCAAAGGCCATCTCTGCGCCCCCTTCTGCCTTTCTGCCCCCAAAGCTCACTCGGTTGTTTTTTTCCCCCCCTTAGACGGCGATCAAGAGAAACAATCCTCGTAAATTCCTGCGAAGTGTTGGAGATGGAGAAACGGTGGAGTTTGATGTGGTGGAAGGCGAGAAGGTGCGGCCGTGCGGTGTGGCTTCACTCAGTCCATCAGGAGCCGAGTTGGGGTCCCGCCATGCGACTGACCCGTCTCCTCCTCTTCTTTTTTTTTTTTGTCTTCCGCAGGGGGCCGAAGCAGCCAACGTCACCGGCCCCGGCGGGGTTCCCGTGAAAGGCAGCCGCTATGCCCCCAACCGCCGTCGCTTCCGCCGGTTTATCCCCCGTCCCCGGCAGACTCAGCTGCCCCCAGATGCTGCCCGGCCTGAAGGGGGCGCCGAGACGGTCAGCGAGGGGGAGAGAGTGGACGAGGCGGTACAGCAGCGCCCACGCAGGAGGCGCCCCCCGCCCTTTTTCTTCCGCCGGAGATTCGTGCGGGGACCCCGGGCTCAGGCCCAGCAGCCCCAGCAGGCCCAGACTGTGGAAGTGAGTCTGGGGGCCGCAGAGCTGGCGGCCGCCATGTGACTCCATGACCCCAGGGGTCAAAAAAGAGACTCTCTTCTCCTCCTTATTTCTCTCGTTCCCCCAAGTCCTGCTCTGGGGAATTAACCTGGAATTGTCTGAGGTTGTCACACACACACCCCTCCTCAAAGGAGGCCTCTGCATCCACGCACCCCCTTTTTGGGACAAGGGGGAGATCTGGCACTTGAGAAAGGACCCTCCTGTCCCCTGTTGCTGTTTCAGGGCTTAGCCTTTTCTCTTCCTGCTTTGCTGATGTGTCTTCTGGATGTTTTTGTTTTTTTTGAGGGGGGGGGCTTTGACAAGATCCCCCCTTCCTTTCCAGCCCTCCCAGAATTCCAGATGTGCCAGAGGCTGGACATTGCTCTCAGCTGGACCCCATAGGGTTGGGCTAGAAGACCTCCGAGGTCCCTTCCAACTCTGTTCCGTGTGGAATGGTAGAGGGGCTCTTGCTTGAGCGGGGGTGGACTAGATGATCTCTAGGAGGTCCCTTCTAACTCCTTCTCCTCATCTTGCTCTTCCTTCCCAGGGCTCTGACAGCACAGACCCCAAAGATGCTACCCAGCCTGAAGGAGACCAGCCTCAGCAGATCCAGGCGGGCGAGAGAGCCCCAGCACCTCGATTTCGTCCCAGATACCGCAGGCAAGTCTTTCTTTACACACACACACACACTGCAGAGAAAGCTAACCAGGTTCCAAGCTAGCCTTCCCCTGGTTAAGACGAGACTGCCTTGGCACAGTCATTTGCCCACCCGGATAGGGGGACAGGATTATATAAGCAATAGAGTCAGGAGACCATCATTCAGGGTTTATTTAGGGAGGGAGAGGAAACGTGGCTGGCCTTGCTGAGCAGGTGAACCGATTGGAACAAGCCAGGATTCCCAGCTGTGAGAAAGCTTTGCCAATGTTGGTTTGTGCGAGGAATGGCACAAACAGAATTCAGAAGGTTTCTCCTTATAATCAAGCGACTTTCAGCAGAGTAATTCTACCCTAAGAAAGTAATTTGCTGAATCAGTCTTTCTCCACCTGGGCGACTGACCCGATGGGTGGACTTCAGCTCCCAGAATCCCCTGCCCAGCGTATCAATTCCCCATTTAATTGTCATGCCATCTAGCCCTTTAAGCTCGCCATGTGTTGTTTTGTTCACTTTGCTGAGATATAATATAGTAGAGATATAATATATCAAGATATATTACGTCTACTGTATTCCCACCGTCTATTAAGAAAGTTACCGGATCAAAACATGCGATAAAGGTAGAATCACATTTGTTTTTGTCTTAGCCATGCTGAATTTTGGTAAACTTTTTGATGGCTGGGGAATTCTGGGAGTTGACGTCCATCCATTTTCATCTTGTCCAGGATGAGTAACACTGTTAAACGTTTAGATTATATCTGGCACCCTAATTTATTTATTTTTATACAAACCGCACTATTTTCTAGCCTACCTCCAGCTGCCCTGTCTTTATATGATGTTACATTTATATTTGGAGTTGTATCTTATGACTGATGATTGCATTTTAGGATCATGATCATGGTTTATCGCATATATGTTGCCTATATGTACACTGAGAGCTTATGCACCAGAGACAAATGCCTTGTGTAGCCAGTCACTCTTGGCCAATAAAGAATTCTAATTCTATTTAGCGAGGTTGTTGAATTGCGTTGGGTAATTCCTGCAAGGGCCTGGCAAAACCAGCAGTGGCTATACTATGTGGAAAGCATGTTCTATTATATTAGGTTATGATAAGTATATTCTATTCTATTTTATATTATATTTCCGCATGGTATAATAGTATATTATACTATAATCTACTTATTATGACCTAGTACAATAGAATAAGCTTTCTGCAGAGTATAATAAGTAGAAGATAGTATCATAAGTATATTGTAGTAGAATATAGTAGAAGTATAGTAGAATATGCTTATTATACTCTGCGGAAAGCTTATTCAGAGGGCAGGACAAGAAACGACGGATGGAAACTAATCAAGGACAGAAGCAACCTGGAATTAGGGAGAAACTTCCTAACAGCGAGAACAATTCACCAGTGGAACGGCTTGCCACCAGAAGTTGTGGGTGCTCCCATCCCTGGAGGTTTTTAAGAAGAGACTGTCTGAAATGGTATAGGGGAGTCTCCTGCTTGAGCTGGGGGGGGTGGACTAGAAGACCTCCAAGGTCCCTTTCAACTCTGTTCTGATTGTGATTCTGCTTTGGGGAGCCATCTCTTGCCCCCCACACACACCTGGGGGAAGAAGGCTGAGAGTTAATTCAACCCCTCTGTGTCCTGCCCAGACCTTTTCGCCCCCGTCCTCCGCAGCAGCCTACCACGGAGGGGGGAGACGGCGAGACAAAGGCAGCCCAAGCGCCAGCGGACGGGATCCGTCCCGAGCCTCAACGGCAGCGCAACCGGCCATACTTCCAGCGCCGACGCCAGCAGACGACTTCGGCTCGCCAGACGGCAACTGAGGTGAGGGGCGGCGGGGAAATTGTGGGGAGTGGGGAGCAGTGGATGATGGGTGGGGTGCAGGAGGAAGAGGAATAGCATCAAAACCCTTCACCAGCCCAACTAATTTTTGATTTTGAATCCTTTTTTTTTTATTATTCAAGCGAGGAACACAATGCAAAGTTAAAGCCGCAACCTTCGCCGTTGTCTTTATTTTTCCAGAATGGCTCTTGGAAAAAACCCCCTTCCAAATTTTAGGGGTATCTCAAGGATCCCCGATTTACCTTCTTGGAAAGACTCGAAGGGGATCCCTGGCAGGAAGGACAGATAGAAAAGCGTTTTTTTTTTTTTTAAAGTCTGCTTTTCTTTGGATATGCTTGAAATTCTCTTTTGCTTCCCATAGCGGTACAAGGTCTCGTCCTTGTTTACCGACGCCAGTTGGGACCGGCGACTGCCGTTAAACAGTTTTGAAAATGAGAAGGGGGGGGAAAAGGGACTCTGCTACTTAGTGCTGGCAGTTCCAGCAAACTTTTATGCTATTTTCCTTCTACTAATTTATAGTTAATCTGCGTATTCTAAGCCTTTTTATTCTTTTTTCTTCTTCTCCTTTTTCTTCTCCTTTTCTGAAGCTTCAATTGCTGCAGAGATAATGTTTTTAACGGCCCAGGTTATCTTCGCTCAATCGTTAAGAGGGGATGGGGGTAGGGAAGTCTTCCTGGCTCTGCAGAGGTTGCAGAAACTGACCGGATCGTGTTCTGTGCTGATCTCCCCACAACTCCCCTTCCCGCGCAATCTGGCAACTTGTCCCCTCTTTCTGCCCTAGGCAACCACCAATACTAAGGAGCAGCCGGCCCCCAGCTCCGCAGCTGCCGGGGGAGACACCCCAGCCGCCAGCACTCCTGTGATGACCCAAGACCCTGTGGTCGAAGCCAGCAAGCCTGCTTCCCCAGCCCAGGAAAGTCCCACCCAGCCACTGCCGGAAATCCAGCAACAGCTTGTGGATGTAAGCAAGGGCAGGGGAAAGGCCTTGGACCCCCAGGTGAAACCCACCCACCCCCCACCTTCTCCCCAGGATGCACGGGCTGGAAAGAGCCCCGCAATGCCTCTGTGGGCCACCGGGGGTCTCTCTTGAGCCACAGCAGCAGCAGTTCCAAGTCCCCGGTGGGCAGATTTTGCAACCTGTTTGCCTTTTTTTTTTTAAAAAATAAAAATAAAAATCCAGATTTCAACACCTGAGCCTGGGGGAGAGCTGGCCCCTGTTTTACTGGCATGAAGAGAGCCTGCACACACTGAGGGGATGCCAAGAGCTGTGATCTGGTAAGGGGTTTCTTTTTACGGCTTGTTTGGGTCAAGCGGTGGATTCAAACTCGGTTTGTTTTCAACAGCGGCGCTGGGCGAAAAATGAAGACGGATGAATTTTGCACGTTTAGTTTTTGCTTTCAAATGTTGATAACTTGGGGAAGAGGGGTGGGGTGTTGAAAGCTGCCGGATGTCTTGAACGCAAACGGGAAATTTTGCAAAGCGAAATTTGGAGATTTCGCCCACTCCTCCTTGTGCTCGGTACCTCTCAAATGCACCAACATTTGGGGGGAGAAAATTGGGAGCTTTTTCTCAGCTACCCTGACTTCCTGCAAAGCGCAAACCCATCGGAACTCTTGGGAAGCTGCTAAATAAGTTGTATTTGCTAATCTGTCCGGCTCGGGCCAATTTTTATTATTTTGGCCAAGAGGGTCTTTGCTTCTCCAGCTGAAAATTCAGATTGAAGAGGTCCTTGGTGTGCTTGCAGATTAACGGAGTTGGAAGGGACCTTGTAGGTCATCTAGTCCAACCCTCCTGCCCTAGACCATTTCTGGTGCTCCCTAAGCTGGGCTGTTTCCGCACAAGACGTTTCGTTACCCAAACTAGGTTCCATCATCAATGCTGCAAAAAAAAAAGAGGCCAACTCAGAGCCCGAAGGACCCCTCAATTCAATTCTTAGCAAACAAGTCTCTTTTATCGGTGTCCAGATTGAAGTTTGCATGCCTCACCCCTGCCTCAGTTTCCAGGGTTCCCTCGGGAGGTGGGTGGGGTGTCTCTTCTGCCCCCCGCAAACCTCAAACCGGCATCTGATTGCACCGTCTTTCCTTTCCCTCGCAGGTATCCAGAATGTGCCTCCAACCCAAGTTACCTCATCCTGCACTTGAAGAGACCCCAAACTTCACCAAATAACCCTCTTTGCTGCTGTTGGAAGTTCTAAAATGTTAAAAAAAAGAAAAGGAAAGAAGAAGAAAAAAGAAGAATAAACCTGACCAGGCCGGGGGGGCGGGACCACTTTTGACCACAAAGAAAGGAAAAGTCACTTTGCTTTAAAAAAAAGAAGAAGAGAAAACTTCAGAGGGGCCTTTGTCTGCCTCCTTCCACAACTTTGCCAGTTTAAAAGGGAAAAGAAAAAAAAAAACTGGCAGTTTCTGAATCTTGAGTTAATTTTTTTTTCCTTCCCCTCCCCCCAATTGTTTGAAGAACCACCCCGTGTGTGTAAACCATTGTGTGCAGTTTGGGCGTCAGTAAAAAAAAGAAAAAAATTTGCAGAGTTTGTGTGTGTCTTTTTTCCCCCCCGTCGACAAATTCAAAAGGTAGTTTGGTTTTTCGTCGCCATCCTTTGCTCTTAAAAAGCTGCCAAAAAACTTCCTAGTCGGAGCAACATGGTGTTGGGGGACTTCATCAGCTCCAAATTAAAACTATGGGGGGGGGGAGGGAGAGTCGGGGGGGGTGTAGTGGTTACAGCACTGGGCTTAGATAGAAACTTGGGAGGATGTGTGTTCGAGTCCTGCCTTACACCCAGAATCAGACCTTGGGCCAGTCACTTTTTCTCTCCGCCCTGGGAAGGGAGAACAAGGGAGCCAAGCACTTTGGGGGATTTTGGGATTGCTGGCCCCAAATCGCCCAACTGGCTTTCAAAACTCACAAATCTCCTAAGTGATTAGAGCTTTGCTCCCCTCTCAAGTCTCTGAATTTGGTCCTTTTTCCAGCCCCCATTGAGTTGGAGCCCCTTACGGTCCAGGAAATGCCATGTGGACACAAGTAATGGTTGGGTCTTCTCCAAGGCGCAGGTCTGCCCCAGGAGACGCTGGGCACCTGGGTGAGATTGTTACTCTCTCCCCAAAAGTCAGGTAGTTACTATCCATAGTTCCTGCACCACAATACACAAAAGATGCTGAGACTCTAGAAAGAGTGCAGAGAAGAGCAACAAAGATGATTCGGGGACTGGAGGCTAAAACATACGATGAACGGTTGCAGGAACTGGGCATGGCTAGTCTAGTGAAGAGAAGGACCAGGGGAGACATGATAGCAGTGTTCCAATATTTGGGGGGCTGCCAGAGAGAGGAGGAAGGGGGGCCAAGCTATTCTCCAAAGCACCCGAAGGCAGGAGAAGAAGCAACGGGTGGAAACTGATCCAAGGAGAGAAGCAACCTAGAACAAAGGAGGAATTTCCTGACAGTGAGGACAAATTAACCCGTGGAACAGCTTGCCACCAGAAGTTGTGGGCGCTCCATCCCTGGAGGTTTTCACGAAGAGACAGACTGAAACGGTAGCGTCTCCTGCTTGAGCAAAGGGGTTGGACTAGAAGACCTCCAAGGTCCCTTCTAACTCTGTTATTCTATTCAGGGGGTGAAATGCTCCCGGTTCGGACCGGATCGCCTGATCCGGTAACGATGGCGGCGGGTGGTTCAGAGAACCGGTAGCAAAAATCCCTGCCTCCCCCCTCCCCCCATGCCCAATGGTAGTGCGCATAACCATAATCATATATAATAGGAAGATGGAATATTGTTTAACTTTGGAGGATAGATAGTAAAATTTAGGAATTTGGATTAAATATTATATTTAAGAGATGGATGTAATGTTGTTATACGGCTAATTAGAATGTAATTGTTATAATAGATGTATTTTGGAGAAGTTATAGGTGTAATTTTAATAATGTTATTTGACATAAGTAAGGTAAAGTGAAGATTTTAATCATTACAATTGATATATTGGATATTTGTAATATTATTTGCTGTATATAAATGTTAAAGATGTGAAAAGATGGACTATTGTTTACCCTTGAAGGTTGGACAGAAAAATTAAAGAAATTAAGTTGGAAATATGAACTATTCTTGAGAGACTGCTTAAGGAAGAAAGACATTTTAGAAGAACCCTTGGTGAATATTGGAAGATGGAACGTTGTTTTGATATTGATTGATGAAGGTTGGATATTATATGTCCTTTATTCAAGAACAAACACTAACTCAATCGGAAATTTCTGAGAACTCTAGGAGTGGAATGGTCTGATATATAATGGATTGGAAGAAAAGTATCTTCTTTGTCTCTGGAAGGGGAGTGGAGGTTTTAAGGAGTGATTATGGATTATGATTTGTGCTATATTTTAATTTTTGTTGTTAGTTTTATACCCTGTATTCGGTTCTCGGAAGTCCCGGGGGGTGGGGGGGAGGAAGGGGAAGGGGGGATGAGGGTAGAAAATGGATTGATAGTTAATGTACAAAGATGATTGAAGATGTATAATTAATGTAAGATCGGAGCTGCCCGGCTACCACTTCAGAATGATGGGAAAGAAGGAAGTAGAAGAGAGAAGGAGGTAGGAAAGAGAAGAGGAGGAAGAGGAAAGGAAGGAAGGAAGAGGGATAGAAGAGGGAGAAGAAAGGAGTAGGGAGGAAGGAGGAGAGGATGTAGATAAGAGAGGGGGAGGATGGTTGTGGAAAGTAGAAGAAGGTAGAGAAGGAGAGTAAAAGGAAGGGGGTGGTGACCGGGCAGATCCGATTAATTGTATATGATGGTACATTAAATATGTTATTGGATATGTTATTGGATAGGAATGTTAAAATAAAACTTTTTTAAACAAACAAACAAACAAAAGGAGATTAGCAACCTGGAACTAAGGAGAAACTTCCTAAGAGTAAGGACAATTAGCCTGTGGAACAGCTTGCCACCAGAAGTTGCAGGTGCTCCATCCATCCCTGCAGGTTTTCAAGAAGAGATTGCAGCACCATGGTGTATAGGAGGGTCTCCTGCTTGAGCAAGGGGTTCGACTAGAAGACCTCCGAGGTCCCTTCCAACCCTATGTCCTAGGAACCCTTGGAGGTGGGGAAGAAAATCTCAACCCTCCACCCCGGGAGGAGGAAGACCAGGTTGCGGGAGCCCCCTGTTCCGGGGGGCCAAATTTTTGCAACCCCTTAAAAATGCTGGCTGGCTGGGGAATTGATTCAGCTGCTTTGCCTAAAAATACCAAATAAAATAAAATAAAAATTATAGGGATCAAATGTTGCTCATGGGGTGGAGGAAGCCGGGCAAATATCGGCCAAAGGAAGTCCAGAATTCCTCCAAAACCTTCAGGAATGACTTTTTGCACGGCCCAACCACCCATTAGCCAGGAAACATTCTCCCGGTTTGTCTTTTAATTGTGATTAACCGAGGTTTCAGGCGTAGCATCTTCGCGACTCCTCTCTTCTTTAGGAAATTCCTGAGCGAACCAAGCAAGAAAACCCCTGAGTTTAGCCATCTATTCTTTATATACAAATACCGTTTTGGTTGGGTTTTTTCCCCTTTTTTTCTAGAAATACAAAAGGAAACATGCATACACGCGCGCGCACACAAAAAAAAACACCCCTCTGTTAAGACATTTTCTCTCGTGACCCAAAGCCGCAAACGCAACCCTTCCACGCCATTAATAGACAAAGTTGGAGGAGAAAAATCTTTTTTTAAAAAAAATTTTTTTTACAGTCTTGCATTTTTTTTCCCGTTCTCCGTTCCGGCTTTCCCGCACAGGTGGTCGAATTTCCCGGCCAGTCTTGTCGGCTTCCGTTTTAAAAGTTCCTTGCTTTTTTTTGGTAGGGAAAAATAATAAAGATAAAAATAATAACCAAATTCTAAGCGCTCTTTGTAGAATGCCCCCCCCCAAAAAAAACCCAAAGAGGTTTGAAAACTTGCAGGCGTTGAAAAGTCCCGAGGAATTAAAAGATAAAGAGTTCACACGAGAGGCAATTTTAGAAAACGGTGACCCAACCCAGGATCTCTCTGCGTAAAAAAAAAGGAATTCCTAAGAATTAACGGCCCTGGCTTTTAAAAGCCGGGGAGTCTTTGAACTGGGGATGGAGAGAGAATTAAACCGGGTTCAAACCAGCAACCTGAGCAAACCCTGTTCCTGACTAGCACTGATGATGTTAGTTAGCTGGGTCATGAAACGTCTGCAAGAAAACCACCAAGCTCAGAGAGGACCCCAGAGCCCTTTTCCTCCTCCTCTCTACAGACCCCACTTCCTTCTAGTACTGATGATGTTCCCTAGTTGGGTCATGAGACGTTTGCAAGGGAACCACCAGGCTCAGAAACCCCCCCAAAGACCCCTCCTTTCAACCCCGAGCTACCAATATTCTCCTTTACTGGTAGGCGAACGTACTCAGCAAAATATTTTCTTTGCAAAAAAAAATTTTGCAATTTGAAAACGGGAAGACTTTTGTTTTAATCGCTAACCTTTTTCAAGCTTGAAAAAAAACCCAGCTCCGGTTAGGTTTTTCATTTTTAATCTCAAGGCATCTGTGGTGGTTTTGGGGTGGGGTGGGGGGCAGTGGTCTCGTAATCATGGAGACCCAGGAGTGGCAGAAGGCGGGGGGGGGCGGGTTAACTATCTGATCAGCCGCCCAGTTTCCCCCCCCCCGGAATTGACTGTTTGCAAGAGATCAATTCGGCTCTCTGCAGAAGCAGCGTCTCTCGCACTCGGACCCCTGACTCGGAAGGAGGTCCAGGAAATAGGGGGTCGACAAGGGGATCCCCCTACCCAAGAAAAGCAACCGAGGGAATGTTGCGTCTTGCAGTGTTTCCCAGCCACAGCGACTTTTTAAAATGGGTGGACTTCAAATCCCAGAATTCAATAGTGGTAATTGAAAAACATCCATGATGGCTGGGGAATTCTGGGAAATTCTTGAAGCCCACAAATGCTGGCTGGGGAATTCTGGGAATTAGGTGAACCTACAAATGCTGGCTGGGGAATTCTGGGAATTAGGTGAACCTATAAATGATGGCTGGGGAATTCTGGGAGTTAGTTGAAGCTCTCAAATGATGGCTGGGGAATTCTGGGAATTACTTGAAGCCCACAAATGCTGGCTGGGGAATTCTGGGAATTACTTGAAGCCCACAAATGCTGCCTAGGGAATTCTGGGAATTACTTGAACCCACAAATGCTGGCTGGAGAATTCTGGGAATTACTTGAAGCCCACAAATGCTGGCTGGGGAATTCTGGGAATTTCTTGAAGCCCACAAATGCTGGCTGGGGAATTCTGGGAGTTAGTTGAAGCCCACAAATGCTGGCTGGGGAATTCTGGGAATTACTTGAACCCACAAATGCTGGCTGGGGAATTCTGGGAATTACTTGAAGCCCACAAATGCTGGCTGGGGAATTCTGGGAGTTAATTGAAGCCCACAAATGCTGGCTGGAGAATTCTGGGAATTACTTGAACCCACAAATGCTGGCTGGGGAATTCTGGGAATTATTTGAAGCCCACAAATGCTGGCTGGGGAATTCTGGGAATTAGGTGAACTTACAAATGCTGGGTGGGGAATTCTGGGAATTTCTTGAAGACCACAAATGCTGGCTGGAGAATTCTGGGAATTACTTGAACCCACAAATGCTGGCTGGGGAATTCTGGGAATTAGGTGAACCTACAAATGCTGGCTGGGGAATTCTGGAAATTTCTTGAAGCCCACAAATGCTGGCTGGGGAATTCTGGGAGTTAGTTGAACCCACAAATGCTGGCTGGAGAATTCTGGGAATTACTTGAACCCACAAATGCTGGCTGGGGAATTCTGGGAGTTACTTGAAGCCCACAAATGCTGGCTGGGGAATTCTGGGAATTACTTGAAGCCCACAAATGCTGCCTAGGGAATTCTGGGAATTACTTGAACCCACAAATGCTGGCTGGGGAACTCTGGGAGTTACTTGAAGCCCACAAATGCTGGCTGGGGAATTCTGGGAGTTACTTGAAGCGCACAAATGCTGGCTGGGGAATTCTGGGAATTACTTGAACCCACAAATGCTGGCTGGGGAATTCTGGGAGTTAGTTGAAGCCCACAAATGCTGGCTGGGGAATTCTGGGAGTTGGGGATCCACAGGTCTTAAAAGTGGCCACATTTCAACAGCCCTGGTCTAGACCAGGGGTCTCCAACCTTGGTCCCTTTAAGACTTGTGGACTTCAGCTCCCAGAGTTCCCTGGCTGAGGAACTCTGGGAGTTGAAGTCCACAAGTCTTAAAGGGACCAAGGCTGGAGACCCCTGGTCTAGAAGTTGTCAAAGTTTACTGGAAAACGCATATCCCGAAACCAGGTGAGAGAGGAAGGCTGCCTGTGGAACCTCCTGAGGGAGCAGCAAGGAACTCTGTCCATGCCACGCCACGCTTCGCGGCGAAGGTTGTAGAGAGTATGGTGGCATATCAGTTTCCCCTGCACCTGGAGGAAACTGTCTATCTAGACCCGTTCCAGTCCGGTTTCCGGCCCGGTTACAGCACTGAGACGGCTTTGGTCGCGTTGGTGGATGATCTCTGGAGGGCCAGGGATAGGGGTTGTTCCTCTGCCCTGGTCCTATTAGACCTCTCAGCGGCTTTTGATACCATCGACCATGGTATCCTGCTGCGCCGGTTGGGGGGATTGGGAGTGGGAGGCACCGTTTATCGGTGGTTCTCCTCCTATCTCTCCGACCGGCCGCAGACGGTGTTGACGGGGGGGCAGAGGTCGACCCCGCGGCGCCTCACTTGTGGGGTGCCGCAGGGGTCGATCTCTCGCCCTTCTGTTCAACATCTATATGAAACCGCTGGGTGAGATCATCAGTGGTTTCGGTGTGAGGTACCAGCTGTACGCTGATGACCCTCAGCTGTACTTTTCCCCACCGGGCCACCCCAATGAAGCTATCGAAGTGCTGTCCCGGTGTTTGGAAGCCGTACGGGTCTGGATGGGGAGAAACAGGCTCAAGCTCAATCCCTCCAAGACAGAGTGGCTGTGGATGCCGGCATCCCGGTACAGTCAGCTGGGTCCACGGCTGACTGTCGGGGGCGAGTCATTGGCCCCGATGGAGGGGGGGCGCAATTTGGGCGTTCTCCTGGATGAACGGCTGTCTTTTGATGAACACCTGACGGCCGTCTCCAGGAGAGCTTTCCACCAGGTTCGCCTGGTGCGCCAGTTGCGCCCCTTTCTAGACCGGGATGCCCTATGCACGGTCACTCACGCCCTTGTGACGTCTCGTCTGGATTACTGCAATGCTCTCTACATGGGGCTCCCCTTGAGGGGCATCCGGAGGCTACAGTTAGTCCAGAATGCAGCTGCGCGGGTGATAGAGGGAGCCCCTCGTGGCTCCCGAATGACACCTATCCTGCGCAGGCTGCACTGGCTGCCTGTGGCTTTCCGGGTGCGCTTCAAGGTTTTGGTGAACGTCTTTAAAGCGCTCCATGGCATAGGGCCGGGCTACTTACGGGACCGCCTGCTGCTACCGAATACCTCTCACCGACCCGTGCGCTCTCACAGAGAGGGACTCCTCAGGGTGCCGTCGGCGCGACAGTGTCGTCTGGCGGCGCCCACGGGGAGGACCTTCTCTGTGGGGCTCCGCCCTCTGGAGCGACCTCCCCAGGACTTCGTCAACTTCCGGACCTCCGAACCTTTCGCCGCGAGCTTAAAACTTACTTATTTATCTGCGCTGGCCTGGGTTAGTTTTTAAATTTATGGGTTTTTAAATGGGTTTTAGTTTTAAATTTTAATTGTGGCCAATTTTAATAAGTTTTTTAAGTGTATTTTAAACTGTATTTATATATTGTCTATTTTACTTGGCTGTGAACCGCCCTGAGTCCTTCGGGAGAAGGGCGGTATACAAATTTAATAAATAAATAAATAAATAAATAAATGCTCTTGTGCAATATGAACTCAGGACCTAGCATTATCCCAAGCCAACCAGGTACAAAATCCAGAAAAGTCTTTGAAAAAAAACAACAACATATTTGGCAGCCAGCCTCTCTCCTGGGTGGGTGGGTGGGTGGGAGAAATAGGTTTGTGCATCAGAAAGTGCTCTGGGAAATGTGGGGGGGGGGATTCTAGGCAAAATAGGGCTACCCTAAGGGCATCTTTCTACTCCAGAGCCTAATTTACAGCAAAGTGAGAGTGATGCCTGCCCTCCCGAACCATTTGATAAAAACGATCTTCTTTTAATTGCTTTTCTCTTAAAAATATGAATAAAAAAAAAGAAAAGAAAAGTAAATGCAACCGGACCAAAGAAACCATTGGCCGAGACCACGAGACGCTCCGGCCAGGCCTCGTGGCCCTAAAGTGCTAGACAAACCCTGCTACTTATGCCGCCGTCCCTGATTCCACTCCTTGTGGTCTCCTTTCCCTCTCCGCCATTTCTTTTTCCTGCCCTCCCGCCCCGCTCTTCATTCGTGGCCGTCCGGACTCAGCTCGTCCAGCTCCGTGTAAGGCTTGATCTCGCGATCCAACAACGACGGGGTGCGTCGGAATGTGGCGGCAATATCGTCAAAAGTTCGCCCCCGAGTCTCGGGCACCTTGAGGTAGGTGAAGGCGGCGAAGATGAAGAGGAGGATGGCGAAGATGAGGAAGACGTAAGGACCGATCGCCTCCTGCAAAGGGATAACAGAATAACAGAGGTTTAGAAGGGACCTTGGAGGTCTTCTAGTCCAACCCCTTGCCCAAGATCATAGAAACAAGAGGGCTGGAAGGGACCTTGGAGGTCTTCTAGTCCAACCCTCCTGCCCAAGATCATAGAAACAGAGGGCTGGAAGGGACCTTGGAGGTCTTCTAGTCCAACCCCTTGCCCAAGATCATAGAAACAGAGGGCTGGAAGGGACCTTGGAGGTCTTCTAGTCCAACCCTCCTGCCCAAGATCATAGAAACAGAGGGCTGGAAGGGACCTTGGAGGTCTTCTAGTCCAACCCTCCTGCCCAAGATCATAGAAACAGAGGGCTGGAAGGGACCTTGGAGGTCTTCTAGTCCAACCCCTTGCCCAAGTTCATAGAAAAAGAGGGCTGGAAGGGACCTTGGAGGTCTTCCAGTCCAACCCCCCAGCCCAAGATCATAGAAACAGAGGGCTGGAAGGGACCTTGGAGGTCTTCCAGTCCAACCCCTTGCCCAAGATCATAGAAACAGAGGGCTGGAAGGGACCTTGGAGGTCTTCTAGTCCAACCCCTTGCCCAAGATCATAGAAACAGAGGGCTGGAAGGGACCTTGGAGGTCTTCTAGTCCAACCCCTTGCCCAAGATCATAGAAACAGAGGGCTGGAAGGGACCTTGGAGGTCTTCCAGTCCAACCCCCAGCCCAAGATCATAGAAACAGAGGGCTGGAAGGGACCTTGGAGGTCTTCTAGTCCAACCCCTTGCCCAAGATCATAGAAACAGAGGGCTGGAAGGGACCTTGGAGGTCTTCTAGTCCAACCCTCCTGCCCAAGATCATAGAAACAGAGGGCTGGAAGGGACCTTGGAGGTATTTAAGTCCAACAAGTAGCCCCCAGCCAAGATCATAGAAAAATAGGGACCTTTGAGGTCTTCTAGTCCAGCCCCCTGCTGAAACAGGAAACCCTATACAATTTGAAACAAGTGGCTGTCCGATCTTTTCTTAAAGATCATCCAGTGATGAAGCACCCACAATTTCTGGTGGCAAGCAGTTCCGCGGGTTAATTGTCCTCAACTGTTCAGGGAATTCTTCCTTCGTTCCAGGTCGCTTCTCTCCTTGCTTAGTTTCCATCCGTTGCTTCCTGTCCTCCTTCAGGGGCTTCGGAGCAGGGGTCTCCAACCTTGGCCCCTTTAAGACTTGTGGACTTCAGCTCCCAGAATCCCTCAGCCAGCTTTGGCTGAATTCTGGGAGCGGAAGTCCACAAGTCTTAAAGTGGCCAAGGTTGGAGATCCCTGCTTTGGAGGATAGGGTGAAACCCACCCGCCACTTTGGGGCAGCCCCTCAAATACCAGAAGACGACCAGATATGTCCTTCTTCACATTAAACTAGCCATGCCCAATTCAATCCTTGCAAGGACCAACTCTATTCAGTAACAACCACCATTAATTCTACATTAATTCCAATTCTACAGAGGAATTATTGAGTCTGTCATTTGCACCTCTAGAACTGTCTGGTTCGGTTCTGCAACCCAACAAGAAAAACACAGACTTCAGAGGATCATTAGAACTGCAGAAAAAATAATGGCTACCAACCTGCCTTCCATTGAGGACCTGTATACTGCACGAATCAAGAAGAGGGCCGTGAAAATATTTGCAGATCCCTCGCATCCTGGACATAAACTGTTTCAACTCCTACCCTCAAAACGACGCTATAGAGCCCTGCACACCAGAACAACTAGACACAAGAACAGTTTTTTCCCGAAGGCCATCACTCTGCTAAACCAATAATTCCCTCAACACTGTCAGACTATTTACTGAATCTGCACTACTATTAATCTTCTCATGGTTCCCATCGCCAATCTCTTTCCACTTAGGACTGTATGACTGTAACTTTGTTGCTGGCAATCCTTATGATTTATATTGATATATTGACCATCAATTGTGTTGTAAATGTTGTACCTTGATGAAGGTATCTTTTCTTTTATGTACACTGAGAGCATCTGCACCAAGACAAATTCCTTGTGTGTCCAATCACACTTGGCCAATAAAAAATTCTATTCTATTCTATTCTATTCTAAATGTATGGGTTGAATTCTGGGATGTTGGTTTTCCTCCTCTCTCTCTCTCTCTCTCTCCCTCCTTTCGTGCTGTGCCATTCGGATCATCGGCCGATGGCTAAAAGCTTCTTTAACGGGCCGGCGATCGGCATCGAAGCGCAGGGATAAACATCCGTCCTTATCCGGGTCTCGAACTCACCTGGATGGCCGGGAAACTCATGCCGATAATGAAGTTGCAAGTCCAGTTGGCAAAGCCGGCCACAGCCATAGCGGCCGGACGTGGCCCCTGGCTGAAGAGCTCCGCCACGATGAACCACGGGATGGGGCCCGGCCCGATCTCGAAGAAGGCCACGAAGGCGAAAATGGCCACCATGCTCAGGTAGCCCATCCACGACACACTTTTCTGTGGAGAGAGAGAAGTTTCCAGGGGATTTTCCGGCTGGCAAAATTCCCGGACACGCGACGCAAATATGTAGGGGATAGTCCTCGAATGACGACGCTTCGTTTAGTGACCGTTCGGAGTTACCATGGCACTGAACGAAGGGACGTACGACCGTTGTTTTCACGCTTACGTCCGCCGTGATCAAAATTCAGACGCTTGGCATGTGACTTTTGTGATCTTCCGACCAGCAAAGTCAGCGGGGTAAGTCAGATTCACTTAACAACTGGGTTACTGATTTAACAGCCACCGTGATTCACTTAACGACGGAGGCAAGAAAGGTCGCAAAATGGAGCAAAACTCACTGAACAAAGGACAGAAATTTTGGGCTTCATTGCGGCCATAATTCAAGGACTACCTGTACGGACAATGATTCGCTTAACGACCGTGTTAGTAACGTAACAACTGCAGCGATTTTGGTTAAGAAAGGTCACAAAATGGAGCCAAACTCGGAACAACTGTTTTGCTTAGCAACCAGAAATGTGAGGCTCAATTGCGGTCGGAAGTCGAGGACTACCTGCCTGTGGGTGCCTGAGGTGAGTCGGGCCCTTTTGGTGACCCACTGGAGTGGGGAGGACCACATGGATTTTCCTCCCTCGCAAAAGAAAATCGGATACCTGGTTGGTTCAGATTAAGGGACGGCGGAACTGACCGCCACAAGTTGCAGCTGATTGGGATGGAGAGTGGCTTTGCAGCCCTCAAGGCGTCCTGTGTCCGGCTACTCACCAGAAGGAGGAGCGAGGTCATCATTAAAAGGGCACAGATGCCCATCCCGAACAGGCCCAGCATGTGTAACGTTCGCCTCCCTGCCCGTTCCACAAGGAACACCTGGAAGAGAGGAACAAGGTGAGGAACAGGTGCAACGGCTAACGATTGGTTGGTAGCAAATTTCAATTTTTACAGCAAATTGAGCAGGGGGGTTGGGCTAGAAGACCTCCAAGGTCCCTTCCAATTCTGTTATTCTTTTATTCTGTCAATTTCTACAGCAAATGATTGATAGCAAATTTCAATATTTATAGCAAATGATGGATAACAATTTTTTTTTACTTTTATAGCAAATTGAGCAGGGGGTTGGGCTAGAAGACCTCCAAGTTCTCTTCCAACTCTTGTTATTCTGTCGTATCAATTGACTACGGCAAGTGGTTGATGGCAACTTTAGATTTTTATAGCAAATGATTGACAGCAATTTATTTTTACTTTTATAGCAAATTGAGCTGGGGGTTGGGCTAGAAAACCTTCCAAGGTCCCTTCCAACTCTTTGATTCTGCTATTTCAATGTCTACAGCAAATGATTGATAGCAAACCTCTGCACAGTACTTGGGAACTGCAAAATTTTGCGGGCAACGGAAGGAAGGGATGGATGGATCTTGACCAGCATTTCTCAGCCGTTTTAAGTTGTGGTGGACTTCAACTCCCAGAATTCCCCTGCCATCTCTTTCCCCCCCCCCTCCCGCTTCGTCGGAGTCAAGTTGCATTAAGTTGACTTCATACCCGCCATCGACTAAGAAAGCTATCCCATCCAAAAGACGCAATCAAGGAGTCTAACCACCATTTGTTCTTGTCCACCAGCCATGCTTGCTAAGAAATTCTGGGAGTTGAAGTCAACAAATCTTTCAAGTTAACTGGTTTGGAGGAGTGGTGAAATCTGAACCGGTTTAGTATCGGTTTGCTGGCATGCACACCACGCACCAAATGCAAGGGGCACATGTGCACAGTACACACCAAAAGGAGGCATGGGGTAAGTAGAACAGCGCGCGCGGGAAAGGGAATCAGCTGTGGGGCGCGATCTTTTTTTTTTACTTTTAAAACCATTTTTTTACAACCTATTCGGCCGAATAGGTTATTAAAAAAATGCTTTTAAAAGTAAAAAAAAAGGCTAATCGTGCGGCTCAGCTGGGATTGTCAGAGCCTTTTTTTACCTTTTAAAAGCATTTTTACAACCTATTCAGCCGAATAGATTATTTAAAAAAATGCTTTTAAAAGTAAAAAAAAAGGCTAATCGTGCGGCTCAGCTGGGATTGTCAGAGCCTTTTTTTACCTTTTAAAAGCATTTTTACAACCTATTCAGCCGAATAGGTTAATAAAAAATGCTTTTAAAAGTAAAAAAAAAGGCTAATCGTGCGGCTCAGCTGGGATTGTCAGAGCCTTTTTTTACCTTTTAAAAGCATTTTTTACAACCTATTCAGCCGAATAGATTATTTTAAAAAATGCTTTTAAAAGTAAAAATAAGGCTAATCGTGCGGCTGAGCTGGTATCGTCAGAGCCTTTTTTTTAACCTTTTAAAAGCATTTTTTACAACCTATTTGGCCGAATAGATTATTTTAAAAAATGCTTTTAAAAGTAAAAAAAAGGCTAATCGCGCGGCTGAGCTGGTATCATCAGAGCCTTTTTTTTAACCTTTTAAAAGCATTTTTTACAACCTATTCGGCCGAATAGGTTATTAAAAAAATGCTTTTAAAAG
Organism: Ahaetulla prasina; assembly: GCF_028640845.1. NCBI lineage: Eukaryota > Metazoa > Chordata > Lepidosauria > Squamata > Colubridae > Ahaetulla > Ahaetulla prasina. The sequence goes on from NC_080542.1 coordinate 1,813,539, forward strand.
TAAAAAAAGGCTAATCGCGCGGCTCAGCTGGGATTGTCAGAGCCTTTTTTTACCTTTTAAAAGCATTTTTTACAACCTATTCGGCCGAATAGGTTATTAAAAAAATGCTTTTAAAAGTAAAAAAAAGGCTAATCGTGCGGCTCAGCTGGTATCGTCAGAGCCTTTTTTTAACCTTTTAAAAGCATTTTTTACAACCTATTCGGCCAAATAGATTATTTTAAAAAATGCTTTTAAAAGTAAAAAATAGTAAAAATAGTAAAAAATGCTTTTAAAAGTAAAAAATAGGCGCGGCTCAGCTGGGATCGTCAGAGCCTTTTGTTACCTTTTAAAAGCATTTTTTAAAAGAAGCAGCAAGCGGGGAAGTGGGCAACCAGGCTATTGGGTGAACATGGGCGGGGAGTGGGGGGGGCAGGGATTTTTCTCCAAACCACCCGTCGCCATCGCTACCGGATCGTCCAATCCGGTCCAAACCGGGAGCATTTCACCCCTGGTTTGGAGACACACAACACTCTCCCCTTTCCCCCGATCTTGGGGAACCCCACGGGATCGGGGTGAGGCAGGATCTCTTACCGAAATGATGGTGAAGATGGTGTTGACCACGCCCGTCCCGATGGTTGCGTAAATGGGCTGCTCCAGGCCGGCTTTGGTCAAGATGTCAGTTGAATAATAGAAGACCTAAACAGGAACAGTGAAGGCTCTTCCTGGTCCTTAGGGGGCACCCCTTGCCCTGCCCCACTCCCTCGGGCAGCCCCACTCACAGCATTGATGCCCGACAGTTGCTGGGACAGCTGCAGGACCACGGCAATCAGTAGCGGCTGGCGGTAGATGCGGGAACGGAAGAGCTGGAGGATGGAGACCTTGTGTTCCATGTCCATACGCCGTTTCTCCTCTTTCATCTCCGTCAACGCGGCGCTCACGTCCTGGCAGCCGGTCAGTCGCTTGAGACCTAGCGGGAGGGGACGGGAGGACCCATGGAAGTTAGCAAGAGGGGAGCCCCGCCCAACGGGGTGGGTTAGGGTAGGAAGGGGAAACGGGGAATCCCAGGAACTTGGGGAAAGACGGAAAGGGAGAAGAGGGATGGCCAACCGTTGGGTTGGCTTGAAGGAACATCTCGATCCTGGCTATTTCCAGGTACGAGGACTGCAATTCCCAGCGTCCCTTGGGATGTTAGCTCGGGATTTGTGGAGTTGTGGGCTCGATGCACCTGGATGGTAATGGAGTGTGTGTGTGTGTTGGGGGTGGGAATAGGATTCCATTGGTGGATCCATGAATTGGTGGATCCGGTGAGAGCAGGGAAGAATAGATCAGAAGGCCTATGTTTTAACTTGAGGTTGTTTCATGAGGTTGTGAGTGCTCTATCCCTAGAGGATTTCAAAAACAGACCAGACAACCAGTTTCCTGAGGTGGGCATAAGGTCTCTCTTTCTTGAGCAGGGGCACGACTAGAAGACCTCTGAGGCCCCTTCCAGCCTTATGATTCTCCAAACTGGCTGCCAACTAACTAACTCTTCCTAAGCCTTTTTGTCACTTTGTACCTCGGTTGGCTGGGTGTAATGCTAAGTCCCGCGTGCACATCGCACAAGAGTGCCCCAGAGCACGTGCAGAGTTCCTTGCTGTTCCCTCGGGAGGTTCCATTGGCAGCCTTCCTCCTTCATATGGTCCACAATCTTCATTTTCTAGCCAAATTGTCACCTTCTACACCGGGGAGGGGGGGGAAGTGTCTCCATACCTGGCCCCTTTAAGGCTCGCGGACTCCAACTCCCAGAATTCCCCAACCAGCAAAGGTTTCCCAGAATTCAACGTGAGTAGGAGAAGAACAACTGTGACTACTAGACTATTTTCTCACTTTTTTTTTATTTTTTTGAATTGGGTAACTTTCTTAATAGACAGTGGGCATGAAGTAGACGTAATATATCTTGAATTCAGCAAAGTGGGGAAGAAAAAGCTAGCTGGGGAATTCTGGGAGTTGAAGTCCACAAGTCTTAAAGTGGCCAAGGTGGGGGGACCCCTGATCTAGCTGAACAGAAGAAGGTAAACAGTGCTTCAAAAGAGGTTGGGGTGTGTGTGTCACAACACCTCCTGCCCAGATCTTTCCTAGGGAAAGTTCTATTTCAAGTTGTCTTCAACTTACGATGATTCGTTTAGCGCAGCGGTAGTCAACCTTTTTATACCTACCGCCCACTTTTGTATCTCTATTAGTAGTAAAATTTTCTAACCGCCGACCGGTTCCACAGTAATGCGCTGTATATCGTCGTCTGCACATGCCTCTCGCGCATCGTGGATTGGGTTTGAGGGGGCGTCGGCACCAGCTCTGCTTGTCTGTTACAGCTCGGTGGTGTGGGAGGAGATGCGCGAGCTATTCTGGGACGAGGCTCTTTTGTTTGCGGTCGCACTATAGCGCCGTTTAGTTTCGCTTACGTAACGTGAACTAAACATATCCGCAGGTGATATAAATCGTATGTTTTCAGAAATTTAAATTGTCACGGGGGAATTTTATGAAAGCCTAATGAAAATGTTTTTAAATAATGCTATAAAAAGTTTTTAAAAAGTCAATTCAATTTTAAAAAAGGAAAGTGCTTCAGTATCGGACAAAACCTCTACCGCCCGTCATGAAAGCTGGAACGCCCACTAGTGGGCGGTAGGGACCAGGTTGACTTCCACTGGTTTAGCGACTATTCCAAGTTACAACAGCAAGGCTTTTGTAAGGAAACATCAGTGGCTTCGGTGTGAGGTACCAGCTGTACGCTGATGACACCCAGCTGTACTTTTCCACACCGGGCCACCCCAACGAAGCGGTCGAAGTGCTGTCCCGGTGTTTGGAAGCCGTACGGGTCTGGATGGGGAGAAACAGGCTCAAGCTCAATCCTTCCAAGACAGAGTGGCTGTGGATGCCGGCACCCCGATTCAGTCAGCTGAGTCTTCGGCTGACTGTTGGGGGCGAGTCATTGGCCCCGATGGAAGGGGTGCGCAACTTGGGCATCCTCCTGGATGAACGGCTGTCTTTTGAAGTTCATTTGACGGCCGTCTCCAGGAGAGCTTTCCACCAGGTCCGCCTGGTGCGCCAGTTGCGCCCCTTCCTAGACCGGGATGCCCTATGCACGGTCACTCACGCCCTCGTGACGTCTCGCCTGGATTACTGCAATGCTCTCTACATGGGGCTCCCCTTGAAGGGCATCCGGAGGCTGCAGTTAGTTCAGAATGCGGCTGCGCGGGTTATAGAGGGAGCCCCTCGTGGCTCCCGTATGACACCAATCCTGCGCAGACTGCACTGGCTACCTGTGGCCTTCCGGGTGCGCTTCAAGGTTTTGGTAACCACCTTCAAAGCGCTTCATGGCATAGGGCCGGGTTATCTACGGGACCGCCTGCTGCTACCGAATACCTCTCACCGACCCGTGCGCTCTCACAGAGAGGGACTCCTCAGGGTGCCGTCAGCTAGGCAGTGTCGTCTGGCGACGCCCAGGGGAAGGGCCTTCTCTGTGGGGGCTCCCACCCTCTGGAACGAACTCCCCCCAGGACTCCGTCAACTTCCGGACCTCCGAACCTTCCGTCGCGAGCTCAAGACACATTTATTCATCTGTGCAGGACTGGACTAGATTTTAAATTTATAGGGGTTTTAAATTGGTTTTAATATTTATATTTATATTTTTAATAATTTGGCATTAGAATAAGTTTTTTAATGGTTATCTTAATTTGTACATAAATGTTTTATTTGCCTGTGAACCGCCCTGAGTCCTTCGGGAGATAGGGCGGTATACAAATATGAATAAATAAATAAATAAATAAATAAATAAGGGGAAAAAAGAGACTTGTGAGCGGCCCTCGCTTTTACAATGTCTCTACAGTTGCGCGATCACAATTCCGACACTCAGCCACCGGCACGGACTGACATGACCGCCAAAGCCAGCTTCAGCCAAGCAGAGTCAATGGGGAAGCCAGATAAAATGTCACAACCTGTTGCTCCCTCAACGGCTGTGATTCACTTGATAACGGCGGCCAGAAAGCTTGTAAAATGGGGGCAAAACGCACTTCACAACAGTCTTGCTTTGCAACGGACAGGTAGGGCTCGTCCGCTATGGTCGTAAGCTGGAGGGAATTCCCCGTACTCACTTTCTTTGGCCTTAGACTCCTTGTTTCGGACGATATACAAGTAGCGCGGGCTCTCCGGACAGAAAGGGAAGAGCAGCAGCTGAAGGATCGAGGGCACCACGGTGATGCCCATCAAGAGGGGCCAGTAGGTCTCCGTGCCCAGCAGGGTGTCCAGACCGCACACCTATGGCATGAGGGGGGTGGGAAAAAGCGGTTGATGCAAGACCGACGCGCAATCAATTGAAAGATGCCGTGCTAAATATCGGTGGTGTGAAAAGGAGAAAAGGTGTAGCTCAGGGTTGGAGGGTCCTTGGTGGTCTCGGAGCTTGGTTGGTTTTCTTGCAAACGTTTCATGACCCAACTAGGGAACATCATCAGTGCTACAATGTGCAAACCCCACTCCCTTCTAACACTGATGATGTTCCCTAGGTCATGAAACGTCTGCAAGAAAACCACCAAGCTCAGAAAGCATCAAAGACCCCACAGTCGTCTTCCTCCTCCTCCTCCTCCTCCTCCGCTCTGCAAACCCCCCCTCCCTTCTAGCACTGATGATGTTACCTAGCTGGGTGATGAAATGTTGGCAAGAAAACTACCCAGCTCAGGGAGCACCAAGGACCCCACAGTCCGACCCGGAGCTACCGATCTCTTCCACTGGTAGAAAGAGCATCGCTTACATTCCCCACAGGCTTCCCAAAGCCTTCCTGGAAAAGACTTCGGGAAAACGACATCTTGCGGTGTTTCAGAATAGGAAGCTCCCTTAACCGGACCAGCTTGTAATCAATTACAACACCGTCGCAGACGGTGTTGGCGGGGGGGCAGAGGCCGACCCCGCGGCGCCTCACTTGTGGGGTGCCGCAGGGGTCGATTCTCTCGCCCCTTCTGTTCAACATCTACATGAAGCCGCTGGGTGAGATCATCAGTGGCTTCGGTGTGAGGTACCAGCTGTACGCTGATGACACCCAGCTGTACTTTTCCACACCGGGCCACCCCAATGAAGCTATCGAAGTGCTGTCCCGGTGTCTGGAAGCCGTACGGGTCTGGATGGGGAGAAACAGGCTCAAGCTCAATCCCTCCAAGACGGAGTGGCTGTGGATGCCGGCATCCCGGTACAGTCAGCTGAGTCCACGGCTGACTGTTGGGGGGCAGGCATTGGGCCCGATGGAAGGGTGCGCAACTTGGGCGTTCTCCTGGATGAGCGGCTGTCTTTTGAAGACCACCTGGCGGCCGTCTCAGGAGAGCTTTCCACCAGGTTCGCCTGGTGCGCCAGCTCGCCCTTTCTGAACCGGGATGCCTTATGCACAGTCACTCACGCCCTTGTGGCGTCTCGTCTGGATTACTGCAATGCTCTCTACATGGGGCTCCCCTTGTGGGGCATCCGGAGGCTTCTGTTAGTCCAGAATGCAGCTGGCCGGGGGATAGGGGGAGCCCCTCCTGGCTCTCCCGCGACACCTATCCTGGGCTAGCTGGACTGGCTACCTGTGGCCTTCGGGTGCGCTTCAAGGTGTTGGTGAACGTCTTCAAAGCGCTCCATGGCATAGGGCGGGTTATCTGGGACCGCCTGCTGCTACCGAATACCTCTCACCGACCGTGCGCTCTCACAGAGGGACTCCTCAGGGTGCCGTCGGCGCGACAGTGTCGTCTGGCGACGCCCAGGGGAAGGGCCTTCTCTGTGGGGGCTCCCGCCCTCTGGAACGAACTCCCCCCAGGACTCCGTCAACTTCCGGACCTCCGAACCTTTCGTCGCGAGCTTAAAACTCACCTATTCATCTGCGCTGGACTGGGTTAGTTTTTAAACTTATGGGTTTTTTAATGGGTTTTTATTCTAAATTTTAACCGTGGCCAATTTAATAAGTTTTTTAATTATATTTTAATCGTATGTATATTGTATTATTTTGTATTTTTTACCAGGCTGTGAACCGCCCTGAGTCCTTCGGGAGAAGGGCGGTATAAAAATTTAAATAATAAATAAATAAATAATAAATAAATAAATTGCTCTATTCTCTATTCCACTTAAGGCTGTTTTTAGGGAGCCCAGTCTCCATATCTGGGACTGGAATTCACAATACTTCATGGTTGCAGTCCTTGACTTACAGCGCTTCATTTAGTGACCATTCGAAGTTACAACGGCAGTGAAACAAGCGATTTACGTCCTCTTTTCACACTTATCACCGTCGCAGCATCACATGGTCTAAATTCAGACACTTGGCAACCGACTCATATTTATGACGGTCGCCTGTCTCAGGCTCACGTGATTCCTTTTGCGACCCTCTGACCCGCCGAGTCAATGGGGAAGCCAAATTCACTTTATGACCGTGGGAGTAACTTAGCGACGGCAGCGATTCCTGTAACAGCTCTGGCCGAGGAAGGTTGCAAAATGGGACAGAATTCACTTCATTGTCTCACTCAGCAATGAAAACGAGGTCTCAGTTATGGTCATAAGTCAAGAACTTAGATTGACAGATGGTTTCCTGGACTTCAATGGTGCTTCTTACAAGTAACTCATTTAAATGCTAACCCATCATGACGTAAGCTCACCCCCTGATCACACGAGGGGGAACCCCATATTTTCGTTCCAAGTCAGGGCAAGTCAAGGCCAGCCCCCCCCATCCCTCTTTGACCAAACCCCTTCCATCCACCCCTCCCTCCAAATCTCTAACATGGGGAGGGGGCTGCTTACCTGGGCAAATAGGATCCCAATGACAATGGCCAGCTGGTTCAGGGTCCCCAAAGCCCCCCGAAGCTTGGTGGGGGAGATCTCCCCCACATACATGGGGACCAGTCCGGAGGCAAATCCTGGCACAGAGGGAGAGGGGGGAGAAGTGGGGGGGGTGAATGAGAGCCCTCAATTGCCCCTAGAGGGGGAAATCCATCAAAGTGCTTCCTTCTTGGGGAAAAAAAAAACGATTTCGAAAAACCATCACAGGGCTAGTGTGGAGGCATGCTGCTCCTGAACATGGAGGCTTGACAGGAAGGAGGCCCCGGATTTGCAAAACTGAGGCTCATGCTGGGTTAGTTCAACAAGCCCTGCCAATCAACCCCCGCCAATCAACAGCCCTGCTCCTAGGATATTTTTGTCCGCCTTCTCATATTGTAGATACGTAAGTTGGAAGATTGGTTGGTTGGGTCGATTTTCATTCATTCATTCATTCATTCATTCATTCATTCATTCATTCATGCCTTGGCTACATTGAGATATCATTCGAATCAAGACTGATTCAGTGCCATTGAGATAGTGAGTTCTAGCCCCATATAAAAGCCAGTTGGCTGACTTTGGGCCAATCACCAGGTGACGGTGAGTTCTAGTCCCGCCTTAGGCATGAAAGCCAGCTGGGTGGCTTTGGGCCAATCACCAGGCGACGGTGAGTTCTAATCCCGCTTTAGGCATGAAAGCCAGCTGGGTGGCTTTGGGCCAATCACCAGGCGACAGTGAGTTCTAGTGCCGTTTTAGGCATGAAAGCCAGTTGGGTGACTTTGTGCCAATAACCAGGAGATGGTGAGTTCTAATCCCACCTTAGGCATGAAAGCCAGCTGGATGACTTTGTGCCAATAACCAGGAGATGGTGAGTTCTAGTCCCGCCTTAGGCATGAAAGCCAGCTGGGTGACTTTGCGCCAATCATCAGGAGACTGGGAGTTCTAGTCTCCCCATATATATCCCCCTCTGGGCTCCCTTTCTCCCCCCGGTACCCAAGACCCGACAGGAGGAAATCCAACCTCCCCCCTCATTCTCCAGCCCCATGAAACGGTGACCCCACCACCACCCGCCCACCCCCTTACCTGAAAAAGCCCCGATCACAAACCGCCCGAAGATCATCATCTCGTAGGATTTGCCGAGTTTGGCCAGCCCCATCAAGCCACCACCGAGAAAGGCTAGGCCGTTGTTGATGATCATGGCTCTTTTCCTGGAAGGAAAGGAGACCACACGGCATGGACAAGGAAGCTCGCTTGGTGTGGGCGGGGAGACAGCTTCCCCAGGGACACACGATCAAAACGCTCGGACCCTTGGCAACGGGCTCCCGTTTATGACGGTTGCAGTGGTCACGCAAATGTCTCCCTTACTAACAGAAATGTTGGACTTCCATGGTGGTGGTTAAGTCGAGGACCACCTGGATTTAGGACCAAATGCAACCTCACGTACGTCAAGGGCCGCTTGTAACGTTGGCGACTTTGGTAATTCGCGAGCGGCTCTCGACCGCTTGGCCCTGGTGTCTTGCCCGCTCTGTAGCACGCTCTGCCCACGCTCAGAGGACGTAGCCCTTCCTTGCTAGGGAGGAGCCCACCCTGGGACGGAGGGAGGGAGGGAGGGAGGGCTCACCTGCCCAGCCATTCGGAGACCACGCCCACCATGAAGGAGGACAGCATCCCGCCGAGGGAGAATGTGGAGACCGAGAGGGACCACAGGATGTTGAGCGTAGCCGGATCGATGGACGTGGCGTTCTCCACGCCTTGGCGGTGCCTCCAGGTCGCGTTGTAGCTCTGCTCGATGATCTGGGATGTGGGGGGGGGGGAGAGGAGGGAGGGGAGGGGAGGGGCAAGCAGAATGGCTTTACGGTCGCTTTGGATGTACGCGAATCGGCAAAATCGTTAAAACGAAATCAATTCGGGTATAATTTCTCTGAATTTTCTCTCCGTAAAAGCCCTGGGTGTGAGGGCTTTACGAAACTGGGGATGGAATAGGATGGAAAGGAATAGTGGAACGAAGAAAGAAGAATAGAAGAGGGTAAGAAAGAAAGAGGAAAGGGGGAGGGAGGGAGGAAGGAGGAGGGCAAGCAGAATGGCTTTACGGTCGCTTTGGATGTACGCGAATCGGCAAAATCGTTAAAACGAAATCAATTCGGGTATAATTTCTCTGAATTTTCTCTCCGTAAAAGCCCTGGGCGTGAGGGCTTTACGAAACTGGGGATGGAATAGGATGGAAAGGAATAGTGGGACGAAGAAAGAAGAATAGAAGACGGGTAAGAAAGAAAGAGGAAAGGGGGAGGGAGGGAGGAAGGAGAAAGGAAGAAGGAAAGAAAGAGAAGGAAGGAAGGAAGGAAGAAGGAAGGAAGGAAAGAAGGAAGGAAGGAAGGAAGGAAAGAAAGAAAGAAAGGAGGGAGGAAGGGAGGGAGGAAGAAAGAAAAAGAAAGATAGGGAAGGAGGAAGGAAGGAAAAAGAAAGAAGAGAAGAGAAGAGAAGCGAAGAGAGAAATGGAATAGAAGAGAATAGAAGAGAATAGAATGGAACGGAACGGAACAGAACAGAACGGAACGGAATCGAATCGAATCGAATAAAATAGAACAGAGAACAGAATAGAGCAGAGTAGAATAGAATACTTTTGTCACTTTGAATGTACAGTAATGAACATACATTAGAACGAAATTTCGTTGCACGCAGCTCTCAAAGGGTCACCCCATCCAATATACACTATATTTATTTTTATTTATTTATTGATCATATTTATATACCGCCCTATCTCCCGAAGGACTCATATAAACATGACAAGATAAATAAACAAATAAATACGAAATGATGCATATATTCACATATGTTATATGACCCAGAGAAACGACACAGTCTAGCTCGGATGTATCCATGCACATGGCGAGAGAAACGCATCCTGCGAGCTTAACGGATGGATGGCACATAGGGAACAAAAGCTGTTACAGAATCTGGTAGTCCTGCTAGAAATACCCCCCCTCTCATAATACTTTGAGCTCTGAGCACAGAACGCTTATAAACCGCCTCCTGAATAACGGGAAGCCAGCTTTCTATAATCTTCTCCGCTGCCCTCACCACTCTCTGTAGGGACTTTCTATCTGAGCAGCCACAGAACCAAACAGGGATGCAGTTTGTTAAAATGCTCCCAATTGTGTGTTCTGTAAAAAAAGTGGCCAGGACGGAAGGAGAAAGATGCGCTCTCCTCATCCGACACCGGAAATGCCGACGCCGGTTTGCACGCTTCCCTAAGGGTGAGGTGTGGAGACATTTGAACCCCAACTCTGGAAATCTGACGTGCCTCTTATCCAAGCCAACCATAGTGACTGGTGGGGGCTACCCCAAAACTCATTGACAAAGAACCCCAGGCCTTGTAGGGGCCTCCTCTTCGGATTACCTCTTCCTATAAAATGTACTTGACTTACCGCCATTCACTTAGCGACCGTTTCAAGTTAACAACCGGATTGGGAAAAAAAAAATGACTTCCAACCGATCCTTAGACTTCGAGACCTCCATGGCCACGCGATCAAAATTTGGGGCCCTTGACAACAGATCCAGGTAGTCTTTTGACTTACGACGTGGCCCCAGGACACTTCGACCGTCATAACGAGGAGTCAGTGGCCAAGTAGCTGAATTTTGACCCAGTCGTAAGTGTGAAAAACGGTCATAAGTCACGTTTTCCAGTGCCGTTCTAACTTCGAACGGTCAGTAAATGAACCGTTGTAAGTCAAGGACTATCCCTCCCTTGGATGGTTGCAGCATGATAGAATGTTTCTGTGACTGCCCAGATGTCATTATATCATATAATAATATTCTATGACTAATTATATAATGATAATTAATTAAATTCATCCAATCATTAATTCATCCCCTGCTCACATGGATCGCTCTTGGTGATCTTCCCAGACCACTCCCCACAAGTCAATGGGGGGGGGGGGTTTAAGCCGGATTTACTTAACGACCATGTGACTCACTTAATGACTGAGGTGACTCGCTTAGCAACCGTGCCAAGAAGAGTTCTAAAATTGAGCGCGGCTAGCTTAACAACTGCCCTGCTTAGTGTTGAAAATTCAGGCCCCCAACTCTCGGCGTAAGTCGAGGACTAGCTGTACTGAAACTGGGAGGAGGTGGGATAGTGGACGATGATTCAAATAAACGCCCAATTTTCAGCCCTTACTGCATTTTTCCCACTCTGTTTGGCTTTTAGGGGGTTTGTTGATTTATGTATTTTAGGAAACGTAAGAAATTTATGACACTTGTGTGTTTAGGAACACAACCACAACAAGAAAGAATTTCCTGCAGCTTTCCGCTCGTTTCCAGGAACAGCCCAAGAGCTCAATTGTCTGATATTTCCTTTTTCTTTGTGTGGATTTGAGCAACGGGGAAATACTCTCCAGACAAAGAGCTCACTAAAATAGGTCCAGATCAAAGCAGTCCTCGACTTACGACCGCAATGGCGCCCAAAACTTCTGCCGCTAAGAGAGACAATTGGTAAGTGAGTTTTACCAGCTTTCTCCCCGCGGCTGTTAAGGGACTCCCTGCAGTCGTTAAATCAGTCGCACTTGAACTTTGTCAAAAGGTCGCAAAATGCTGCGACCGTCATAACTCCGAGTCCGTGGCCGAGCGTCTGAATTTTCATCACGAGAATGCTGCAGCGGCCGTCAGCATGAAAAACGGTCGTACGTCCCTGTTTTTCAGTGCCGTCGTAACTTTGAACGGTCACTAAATGAACTGTTGTAAGTCGAGGACTACCTGTACACTAGATCGGCAACTCACATGTAAGATATTCTAGCTGGGGCTCTGACACTACGTGGGCAAAAGTCCCACCCAGAAGCCCGAAAAAATAAATAAATCCTGATATAATTGCAAATGTTCAGTTGAATATTCCATTTTTTCCACACACGGAGGGCAAAGCTTTGGTCAGGCGGTTGCAGTGGCCATTTTGACTTTTTTGACCTAGTTCTCCAGGAAGGACCCTGGAAGAGCTGAAGGACCTGGTTGGAGACAGATCTTCATGGAGGACATCGCTGGGGGTCAGTCGGAACTGATCGCATGGCAGAAGGTCGATCCATGGGAAGCCCCAGCTTTCTCGGGAAGTCCATGAAGTTGGAAGGAAGGAGAAGATTACGAGGACCAGCAGTATGGAAGAAAGGACTCAGTGATGGTGGTGATGGGGGCACCGTTGGAAGAAGGGCCTCCTGAAGGACCAGGTTGAGAAGGACCAGGTTGGGAACATCCATGAGGTTCTCAAGAGTGGACTTTTGACTTGATAGCGGATCAGTTTCTTTTGAGGGAAGCCACACAACCTTCACAGAAGTCCATAATGGTGGGAGAAGATAGAAGGGAAGGGAAGAGAAGAGGACAACCATGGAAGGGTGGATGGACTGAGGTCTTGAGGTGATGGAGACACCATTGGAAGACCCGAAGGATCACGTTGGAGACAGATCTCGCTGGAGAACATCTTTGTGGTCAGTCAGAACTTTTCAGATGGCAGAATACCAACTCACGGGAAGACCCCGCTGTCTTGAGTGGTCCATTGAGAGGTTGGAAGGAAGGAGAAAAATAGGAGGACAAGCAGCAAGTGAGGAGGATTATAGTGGTGATGGAGGCCAGGTTGGAAGAGCTACAGGATCAGACTGGGAACAGACCTTCATGGAGAACATCTAGGAGGTTGTTAAAGGTTGGCATCGCCTTGATGGTCTTCATCAATCAAATTCTATTGAGCCAACCCATCCGACCTCCAGAAAAGTCCATGATGGCAGTAAAGGTGGAAGGGAAGAGAAGAAGATGACAACCATCAGGAAGATGGATGGGCTGAGGTGTAGTGGTAAGGGAGACACCATCAGAAGACTTGAGGAACCAGGTTGGAGACAGATCCTGCTGGAAAACATCTCTGTGGTCAATTAGAACTGATCGGATGGCAGAACCTCACTCAACAGGAAGACCCAGCTGTCTTGAGAAGTCCATAAAGTTGGAAGGAAGGAGAAGAAGAGAAGGACTAGCAGCAAGGGGGGGAAAGTTAGCGTGGCGATGGGGGAACCATTGGAAGAGCCGAAGGACCAGGGTGGAGACAGATCTTCATGAAGAACATCTTCCAGGAGGTTGTTAAGAGTTGACGCTACCTTGATGGTCATCCTCAATCAATCAATTTCTGTTAAGGCAACCCATACAACCTCCGGAGAAGTCCATAAGCGTGGGAAAGGTGGAAGAGAAGAGTAGAAGAGGACAATGAGCAGGAAGGTGGATGGACTGAGGTGTAGTGGTGAGGGAAACACCATCAGAAGACCCGAAGGATCACGTTGGTGACAGATCTCGCTGGAGAACATCTTTGTGGTCAGTCAGAACTTTTCAGATGGCAGAATACCAACTCACGGGAAGACCCCGCTGTCTTGAGTGGTCCATTGTGTGGTTGGAAGGAAGGAGAAAAATAGGAGGACAAGCAGCAAGTGAGGAGGATTATAGTGGTGATGGAGACACCATTGGAAGAGCTACAGGATCAGACTGGGAACAGACCTTCATGGAGAACATCTAGGAGGTTGTTAAAGGTTGGCATCGCCTTGATGGTCATCCTCAATCAATCGATTTCTATTGAGCCAACCCATCCGACCTCCAGAGAAGTCGATGATGGCAGTAAAGGTGGAAGGGAAGAGAAGAAGATGACAGCCACCAGGAAGATGGATGGGCTGAGGTGTAGTGGTAAGGGAGACACCATTAGAAGACTTGAAGAACCAGGGTGGAGACAGATCCTGCTGGAAAACATCTCTGTGGTCAATTAGAACTGATCGGATGGCAGAACCTCACTCAACAGGAAGACCCAGCTGTCTTGAGAAGTCCATAAAGTTGGAAGGAAGGAGAAGAAGAGAAGGACTAGCAGCAAGGGGGGGAAAGTTAGCGTGGCGATGGGGGAACCATTGGAAGAGCCGAAGGACCAGGGTGGAGACAGATCTTCATGAAGAACATCTTCCAGGAGGTGTTAAGAGTTGACACTACATTGATGGTCATCCTCAATCAATCGATTTCTATTAAGGCAACCCATACAACCTCCGGAGAAGTCCATAAGCGTAGGAAAGGTGGAAGAGAAGAGTAGAAGAGGACAACGAGCAGGAAGGTGGATGGACTGAGGTGTAGTGGTGAGGGAAACACCATCAGAAGACCCGAAGGGACCAGACTGGAGAGAGATCTTCATGAAGAACGTCCGATAGCTGAGTGTCCTTCAACCTTGGAGACTTTAAGATGGGTGGACTTCAACTCCCAGTAGTCCCCAACCAGCATATCTGTTTCCCATTGAATTGTCACGCCATCTAGCCCACTTTTAATTCATTTATTAATTTAAGCTTGTCATGGGTTATTTTATTTTTCTCCACTTTGCTGCTCAAGGTATATTACATTTACCGCATTCCCACCGTCTATGAAGAAAGTTACTCCATCAAAAAACAAATGTGATGAAGGTAGTTTAGCCCAGGGGTCTCCAACCTTGGCCACTTTAAGCCTGGAGGACTTCAACTCCCAGAATACCCCAGCCAGCAAAGCTGGCTGGGGAATTCTGGGAGTTGAAGTCCTCCAGGCTTAAAGTGGCCAAGGTTGGAGACCCCTGGGCTAGCCACATGCTGAATTCTCATAAACCCTTGATGGCTTACCTTTTGGGGTGCATTGATCACCCCGATGTTGTATCCGAATTGGAAGGATCCCAAGACGGCCGTGAGGACAGACAGGATTAAGACGGGGGTAATTTCACTCCCAGCCGCCTCTGTGCCCTGAAAAAAAAACAGAATTCCTGGTTAAGTTCGCAGGACGGAGAAACGGGGGACCCCAGCACATTTGGGGTGAATTGTTTAAAAAGCCAAGCACGTCCCTTCGATAAGATTGGTGCTTTGCTTTTCTTTGTTTACAATGTTACCCGCTTTAAGGTATGGGGACTCCAACTCCCAGAATACCCCAAGGCAGCAATGGCGGCTGAGGGATTCTGGGAGTCGAAGTCCAGTCATCTTTCAGTGGTTAAGGTACAGATGGATGGACCTCAACGCCCAGAATACCCCAGGCAGCAATGGCGGCTGAGGGATTCTGGGAATCGAAGTCCAGTCAGTCATCTTTCAATAGGCTGAGGTGCAGATGGGTGGACTTCCACTCCCAGAATACCCCAGGCAGCAATGGCGGCTGAGGGATTCTGGGAATCGAAGTCCAGTCAGTCATCTTTCAATAGGCTGAGGTGCAGATGGGTGGACTTCCACTCCCAGAATACCCCAGGCAGCAATGGCGGCTGAGGGATTCTGGGAGTCGAAGTCCAGTCAGTCATCTTTCAATAGGCTGAGGTGCAGATGGGTGGACTTCAACTCCCAGAATACCCCAGGCAGCAATGGCGGCTGAGGGATTCTGGGAGTCGAAGTCCAGTCAGTCATCTTTCAATAGGCTGAGGTGCAGATGGGTGGACCTCAACTCCCAGAATACCCCAGGCAGCAATGGCGGCTGAGGGATTCTGGGAATCGAAGTCCAGTCAGTCATCTTTCAATAGGCTGAGGTGCAGATGGGGGGGCCTTCACTCCCAGAATACCCCAGGCTCCAATGGTGGCTGAGGGATTCTGGGAGTTGAAGTCCAGATCTTTCAATGGTTAAGGTGCAGATGGGTGGACTTCCACTCCCAGAATACCCCAGGCAGCAATGGCGGCTGAGGGATTCTGGGAGTCGAAGTCCAGTCAGTCATCTTTCAATAGGCTGAGGTGCAGATGGGTGGACCTCAACTCCCAGAATACCCCAGGCAGCAATGGCGGCTGAGGGATTCTGGGAATCGAAGTCCAGTCAGTCATCTTTCAATGTGTTGAGGTGCGACTGGAGGGACTTCCACTCCCAGAATACCCCAGGCTCCAATGGTGGCTGAGGGATTCTGGGAGTTGAAGTCCAGATCTTTCAATGGTTAAGGTGCAGATGGGTGGACTTCCACTCCCAGAATACCCCAGGCAGCAAAGTTGGCTGAAGGATTCTGGGAGTCGAAGTCCACCCATTTTAAAATGGCTATCACTCTCTGAATTCCCCAGAATTTTCCCAAATTCCCCAGCCGGCGTTCACCGAGAAAAACTTATGCCCGCACCTGAATCAAATGGCTTACCGGCATTTTGGCACCCTTGATTAACACAGGGTGGACTTCAACGCCCCCAATTCCCCAGGCATCACGGCTGGCTGGGGGGCATCCCGGGGGGGGGGAGGTGAAGTCCACCCATCTTACAAACAGCTCAGGTTTGTACCTGCTCCTACCAGTTGCTCCGCCTTCTTGCAAACCAGCTCGGCCAGCCGATTTGGAAACATGCAGCCACAGGCCCATCATGCACAGCCCCTCCGGCAACATTCCCTCGTGCAAGACAGGGCAGGCGTTCACGGCACAGGGGATGCCCTGAGTATTTTAAATTCCCAATCCTTCAAGCTCTTCCCCGTTTTGCGAGGTTTTAGAATTCCTTGCGGATAAAAAAAAACATCTGGATGGAGGCCAGATGCAGCCGAAGGAGTCCGAGTATCATCTACTTCCTGCTACAATCGTATTCCTCCCCCACACACACACTTTTAAACTACACCCTGCATTACCACCCTCCTCAAAAAAATAAGATTTACAGGGCAGAAGGAATGCCAACCCTCCAAAACAATGGAAGGAGGAGAATTATGATTAATTTCCGGAACGGTTGCTATCCTGCGGGAGTCC